>NC_043964.1:9699827-9819564 GCF_902148855.1 Sphaeramia orbicularis
TTGTATTCTGCATTTTTCAGTGTAAATCAAGCACTTTCCCATATTTAATTCACTGATCATGTAGATATTCACGAAAACTCATAGTAATCATTGAATTTAGTACATCAGAAACAGAGAAAAATGCAGAAAATGTGACTTTTTCGACAAAATAATAATAACATAACATTAACTGAGCATAAACCACCATCCACTGTCATTGATCCAACTCCATGTTGTAGAAGATGACGGTTGTTGCCACGGTAACTAACGTCCAAATGGGTCATATCTGATGACCATGAGACGATGACAAACTGTATTTTACACCAATTATTTTCACATATTTATCAGATTAGTGGATGAACAGGTATTAAACACTTTATATCAGCAGATGCTTGTGGTCACTGGTGAATATTTGGGTCTTTATGGGTTAAAGATCTAGAACCTTGTGTCAGTTTACAAAGACATTTTTCTTCACATTTTAAGATTCAAGATTTTTTAAAATTGTCATACCACGTGGTATTGACAAAAATACACAGGCTGAAACATTTGTGTGTAACAAAAAAAAAAAAAAACGAAAATACATAGAAAACCAACACACAACTGACTATAGTTGTACATTTACAGGTGTAAACATTAGGAAAAAAGTCACATTTACTGATTTTGAACCATTTCTTATAATATTATGCTCTGCATTTTGCATTTTCAGTGAAAATCTCTCTATATTATGAGTAAATTCAAAGGTTTTTATATTATCCAACCACTGTCATTGATCCAACTCCACGGGTTTTACTGGTGAATCAATGTTGTAGAAGATGACGGTGTTTCCACGGTAACTACGGAGCCTCTGAACATCCAAATGAGTCATATCTGATGACATATTGCATTTTTTAAGTCATTTTTTTTATGATTTGTTATAATATTATCCTTTGTATTCTGCATTTTCAGTGTAAATCAAGCACTTTCCCATATTTAATTCACTGATCATGTAGATATTCACGAAAACTCATAGTAATCATTGAATTTAGTACATCAGAAACAGAGAAAAATGAAGAAAATGGGACTTTTTCAACAAAATAGAACATTAACTGAGCATAAACCACCATCCACTGTCATTGATCCAACTCCATGTTGTAGAAGATGACGGTGTTGCCACGGTAACTAACATCCAAATGGGTCATATCTGATGACCATGAGACGATGACAAACTGTATTTTACACCAATTATTTTCACATATTTATCAGATTAGCGGAATGAAACAGGTATTAAACACTTTATCCAGTAAATGCTTGTGGTCACTGGTGAATATTTGGGTCTTTAAGGGTTAATTTGTGTCATTTTTTTTCTGTGCCTTACATCCCTGTACACTATGTTTTTGGTCTGACAGGTAAAAGCAGCTGTTCAGTGTAAGTGAATGAATGTATAAATGTCAGCCGCACAATACCTTATTGTTTGACACCAGTCCCCCCACCCTATACCACCCCCACCCTTCAGCTAAACTCGTAGCCTCACACAGCCTGTTTCCTCTGCTGCAGAACACAACAGTATAGCTCAGACGGAGACGGAGCACCTGCCCTCGTGCCTGAGCGCCGTTCCCAGCAGCTTGCTAATGTCAACCTGCCTGATACACACAGCGGGGTGGGGGGGGGGCTTCAAGACAGTAGCAATTTTCCACTGCATGCGAATGAGACTGGAGAGCAATCTGCTGGCCTAAGAGTCTCATAATCAGCACATCATTATCAGAAGGGGGGGGGGGGGGGGGGCGGCTGGTGGTGCATGGGGAAAAAGGGAGCAAGGGAAGGGATGATACCAAACGAGCCCCTGGTAGCAATAAGACGTCAATGTTAAAGGGGGAAAAATGGAGGAGAAGAAGGTGGGGTAGGGGGTGTTTGGGTGTTTGTAGAGTAAAAGGACAGGGGAACAGATTCACTGTGGGACTCTACAAAGCGAATCATAAAAGGGACTGAGATGAGGCAACATCCCAGAGGCTCAGAGTACCACCTCTGTTTACACTTCAGCCCCCCCATCTTTGAAAAAAAAAAAAAAAAAAAAAACTCACAGGGAAGGCTTTACCTTAGCTCATCATAGTACCTTTTTGGATGTTTCCTGTTTTGTCAATATTACTGCCGGACTTCAAAACTTGCAAAAAAAACAAAAAAAAAAAACAAAATCTAATGGCACCTCCATACAGATATGGTTCCAAGGCAAGGATATTGTGACAGTTCTTTTGAAGTTTACCTCAACCCCTGCATGCATTTTTCAACGAGTTCAAAAGAAGCAAGGACAACAAAGCTCATATCACAGCCCGTATATATACCCTCCTCTGTCTTCTTCTTTTTTTTTTTTTTTTTTTTATAAGTGCCCATCATTTTTATGTATCCCCCAACCTGCCTTTTATCGAAAATGGCATCGGACTAAAAAAAAAAAAAAATAGATAGGGGAGGGAGGGAGGAAAGGAAAGGAGGGGGAAGGGGGGGGGGGGTATCAGTCACATGTTATTGTTAAAGACTGACAATTTCATTTGCTGTTTGACTATGTAATTATTTGTCCGCTGTGCTTTTTAAACACATCACAGAGCAGCGGTTTACCAGGGCAAAGTCAGAATAAATAGATTTACAGAGAAAAAAAAAAAAAAACAAAACCTTCATATACCTGTGAGTGTGTGTGACCCAGTTGATGCTTTTATTTTTAGCTGTAAAAAGGCGTCCAAAAACAGTCATTTGGAAACACTTGGGTGTCACCAGGTATTTTTTTTTTTTTTTTTTTTAATCTGTAAACACTCAATCATTAGCTGTCCAAGTTTATATATATATATATATATATATATATATATATATATATAATTAATTAAATAAATAATAACTGTACTACTTCTACCGCGTGGGGGCAATAGCGTACAGAGCACTTGGCTCAGGCTGCACGCGGTGGTTTAGTATGAGATGGTCAATTCAGAAAAAAAATATAAAAAAAATAAACAACAACTGGAAGATGTGGTCGTCAGTCAGTCATTATGATGACAGCATAAGCAAATTATGACAGGAAAGTGATATTATTTATACTTTCTGGGAATATTCAGTGCATTCTAAGTGGCTGATGGGTAACGGAGTAAAAGCAGGTGGCTCTGTTTTTTTTTTTTTTTTTTTTTGAAAGGGGGGGTGTCTTGCTGCTTTTCCTTGCCTTGCTCTGTAACAGTTGAGAACTAGAATGCAAAGAAAGAAGCACATTTCCATATTGGTATGAACTTGGAGACTTTACGCACGCGCCCTTTCGGTTCATTTTTTATTCTAATATTTATTTTTTATTATTATTATTATTATTATTATTATTTTTAATGTGACATATTCAGAGGTTATTTCTGAGCTTTGTAAGTATGATGATGTCAATATTTCGTCTCACGCACTTGACAGCCGAGCAAATTAAATTGGACTGACTCCGCCTTGCGTATGCGGGTACTTGTCCACAGGCTTTTTTTTTTTTCCACGCACACACACAACCGCGCGTGTCTGCATGCCTCGCGCTCTTTTGACGGAGGGGAGCTTCTTTTGCCCACATCCACTCACCTCCTCATCCGCTACTGAGGAGCGAGTCTGACGCACAGGACCAGCGGCAACACCACAGGACCCCCCCCCCCCCCACTTCCTACCCCCCCTACCCCCCCCCTACCTCCCTCCACCACCCCAGGAGTGCGTGTCCACATCGAGCAACATGTTCCCAGCGTGGAGACCGGGAAGGCGCACCGGGGACTTGACGGTACCGACAGTGACCATGGCCGGACCTGGATCTGGATCTGGATCTGGACACCGTGGACAAGTGTGGGTCTCCTGTTGGATTCTTCTGTCGGCGACGTGTATCCTCAGCGTCCAGGCTCAAGGTAAGATGCGCAAGTCATTCTGTCATTCAAGAGCGCACCGGAAAAGTCTGATGTAGAGATGAGGAAAAAAAAAAAAACAACTCAGTGTGTTTTTTTTTTGTTTTTTTTTTTGCACTTAAAGCAGCCACAGTGTGATGTTTTCCACAAACTCAGAGTCAAACTGAAGCTTTCACCTCCACCACATCTCCTGCTGGATCCTTACCGGCTCCAAAACACTCGATGCGCACAACCTTCTTGCGCGTAACCGCTTATTAATTTTGCGCAACTTTTGTGCCAAATGTTCAATGAGGAACAAAGGATACAATTGTGCTTGTCCTATTTGCAAATCACCGACTTTTTTTTTTTTTTTTTTTTAACAAATGTTGGTTATTTAAATGAGCTTGTAAGCAGATTTATAATTTTTTTTTTTTTTGCACTTTATTTTTAGTGTTTGATTTCAGTACAAAACAAACATAAGGGACATTTGAGATACACTGATCATAAAAAAAAAAAAAAAAAAAAAAAAAAAAACCCTTTGTGACTAACAATTGATTTTTAGTCACGTGACGTCCACTTCTCCCATTTATCTTGACTCTGCTCTTCTGGAGTCTTCAATTTATGGGTCAGATTTTCCAACTGAAATATTTCATTCACAATTTGTATCCAGTCGTTAGTTGTAGATCACAGGTGTCAAACTCAGTTTAGTTCAGGGGACACATTTAGCCAAATCTGATCTGGGCTGGACCGGTAAAAAAAACATAACAATCATATATATACAGAGTGGGGAAGCAAAATTTACAATATTTTGAGGCAGGGATTGAAAGACAGTGTATGACCAATTAGTTTATTGAAAGTCATGAGAATTTAAATCTTCAAATCATATTTTACTGCATTTCTAACGGTCTTGTTGTCTACCTCAAGTTCAATGCCATTTTTCTCATGGATTTGGTTGGATCCTTTAGGATTTTGGATTTGAGAGCTTTAATAAAGCTTTGGTACGTTTTTTGTGCTTCCTCCACTTCCAGACTTTCTCATAATAGTTTTGCTCATAGTCATTCTCTTCTTTCCATTATAAACAGTCTTTATGGACACTCCAACTATTTTTGAAATCTCCTTTGGTGTGACGAGTGCATTCAGCAAATCACACACTCTTTGACGTTTGCTTTCCTGATTACTCATATGGGCAAAAGTTTCTGAAAAGGTATGGATAATAGTGTTAGGTATGATTATGACATCAATATATGTTTGGTTTCAAAACAACTGACGTAGTGCCTGCTGAGAAAAAAACAACTAAATGTTCATTGGAAATTTTGCTTCCCCACCCTGTATAAAAAAAAAAAAGAAAAGTCAACTCCAAAGAGCTGAGCAAAAAAAAAGTAAAATTAAGCAATGAAAATGATTACATCTACCAACTATCCTTTAAAACAATGTGAATAACATGAACAAACTGAAAGTTCTGAAGAAAACTGAGTGGAATTTTAACAATATTATGTCTCAGTTTATCATTTACACACATATATTACAGCATACAGACAGTGGCAGCACCAAGAGGGGGCATGGGGGGGCAAATATCCCCCCAGTCACAACCTTTGCCCCCCCGAGTTGCCCCCCCACACAGATTTGGGCAAATCTTTGGGAAAATTTGGGCAACGGAGAAATATGAAAAATTCGTCAATGAAAGCGTACGTAACAGATTTTAATACAAGTTAGTGTACCTAAGTCTGCAGATGTTGTCAGTGATTATATACATGTGCATGTAGTGGAAGCCATTGTATACATACGCTGTGTTTGATTAGTTGGTTAGGTTATTAGTTTGATTTTGTTTTCAACATTTATTAACTTGCATACATTGGCATCGCTGCATGTTTTTCTGATGTGTTTAGAGAAATATGTGAAAGTAGATTGTACCTATTAACTCTTTCAGTGCCATGGGCCGATTAAATCGGCTTTACGAATACAACCTTTAAAGTGCCACGGGCCGATCAGATCGGCTTTGGAGAACACGCCATATTTGTGTACAAACAAACCATCCACCCCCATTTCTTTCTCACATTTCGATGACGTTCTTTCAAATCTTCTTGCAAATTATGATCAATAATGAATCGGCTGCGTCCGGTGCGTTTTGAATCTAAGTAGCAATCGGTCGGATGTTACCGAGCGGATTTTGACCAAGGAAGAGCTCGCGTTTCGTTTTCTGCTGGGAAATTTTATGAATGAATTTATGAATGAAATCATATGCAAATTAGATGGCCATTTTGTAGTAATATCATAAACACAGCGATCTGTCAAAACAGTCCCATCCGCTAGAAAATGAGTTCTGATGACGATTCAGACTTCGATTATAAAAACGACGCGAAATACTGAAAAACGGCCAAATTCTGTGGCACTTTTAAGGCTTATTAGCCCCTTAACTGTCTGGCACCGAAAGAGTTAAATAATCATAACAGAAAGTTTGAGTTAATGCTGTAGTTTTTAACACATACCTTGAATACGTTAAGCATTACCTGATTTTACCTAAAATTGCCCTCTATATAAAGTGTAATGGATAGGTTATACATTATATATATATATATATATATAGTATGTAATATTGCGGCCACTAAAGTGCAAAGCGTTAATTTCACGCTATGCGCAAAATTTTTTTGTCCGCCCCCCTAACATTTTCTTTGCCCTCCAGTTGTCCCCCCACTTCTAAAATCCTGGTGCCGCCACTGCATACAGATTACAGTGGCTCTACAAATACACAAAACATTTAATAACAGGCAGAATATTGTTAAAATTACACTTAAGACATTTCAAAATGTTGATATTTGTTGAGGTTATTAGTGTTTTTGTGAAATGTTAGTTTGTTTTAGTGTAAATACAGTAAAATGTTTACATTTACAAAGGGAAAAATGTGGAGTTGTGAGTATTTCTAGGTTTTTATGATAGTATTTTACTGATCTGACCCACTGGAGATTAAATTGGTAACTGTTTGTGGAACCTGAACTAAAATGATTAATATCTTCAGTATAATTTTTGCATTTCACAAATTCATCCCAGGGGCCAAACTGGACCCTTTGGTGGGCCGGATTTGGCCCCCGGGCCGCATGTTTGACACCTGTGTTGTAGATGATTCTAATCTGCACCATTTTTTTTTTTTTTTTTTTTTTTCTGGGTAATATCCTTTTTTAAACAAACATCTATAATTTCTTCTTACATTATTACCAGTAATACATCACCAAACATGCTTTAGAGATTGCAAAACCCAATATCTTAACAATTGTTGAATATACATGATCACAAAATGATACAAGTTAAGGACATAACCTATGTTTTTATATTCTTTATGAAGTGTTTTGTGTGTTGTGAGTCTTCATGACTGAGAAATGCTTTGAATCTCGATTGAAACACTTGTAAAGACCAGTGACCATGGCTGAGAAATCTGTGAAAAAAAAGCAGTCATCCTTCCACTGAGCCATCCATGGAGGCCTTAAGAAAAAACAAAACAAAAACACAAAAACACAGACAGTCACTGACTTATCTGAATATGGAGCAATGAAGAAAGGCCATCCATGAACACTGGCTTTAACCTGAAGAATAAATGTAAGGAACAGTCGAAGAAGGCGGGGGGTTGGAAAATATCGGTTCGATATTCAATTTCACGAAACTGTAACTATATTAAAAGTACTGTATCGATATTTTTAGGTGTTTATTCAAATGCAGATATGGCAGAGGTTCATTTTTGTTTTGTTTGGCTTTCATTATTGTTTATATGTTATTTAGCATTATTACGTGTTTTCATTGGGGTTTGTTTGTTTGTTTGTTTGTTTGTTTGTTTGTTTATCTGTTTGTTAGCAAGATAACTCAAAAAGTTATGGACGGATTTTGATGGAATTTTCAGGAAATGTTGATACTGGTACAAGGAACAAATGATGAAATTTTTGTGGTGACGGGGGGGACTGGGATTCAAGGGTTTTTCTTAACTGCGTTGCACCCTCATACTTTCGGCTAGCACCCCCTTACTGAAATTACACTTCTAACAGAAGAATAACTTACTCTTCGATTGGTTGCTTTAAAAAATTGCAGGAGGGCCAGTAGGGTTACAATATCCCTCTCAGATAGCCTCAGAATGTTCCATTTTCACCTTAGTTTTTCAAAAGGGACCCCCCCCACCCCGCTTGGTCACTTCGCTCCCTCGCCTACCTGTGCTCCCTCGTACTAATTTTTTCTAGAAAAACCTCTGGGGTTTGTTTGCTTGTCTGTCTTTTAGCAACATAGCTCATAAAGTTATGAACATATGTTTGGATGAAATTTTCAGTAAATATTGATACTGGTACAAGGAACAAATGAGGAAATTTTGGTGGTGATGGGGGGGGGGGGGGGGGTTGTTTGTTCTTTCATCTGTCAGTAAGATAACTCCAAAAAGTTATGGACGGATTTCAATGGAATTTTCAGGAAATGTTGATACTGGTACAAGGAACAAATGATGAAATTTTGGTGGTGACGGGGAGACTGGGTTTCAAGGGTTTTTCTTAACTGGGGAACAGGGGGGTGTTGTGCCCTCATACTTTCAGCTAGCGCCCCCTTACTAAAATTACACTTCTAACAGAAGAATAAGTTACTCTTCAATTGGTTGCTTTAAAAAATTGCAGGAGGGCCAGTAGGGTTACAATATCCCTCTCAGATAGCCTCAGAATGTTCCATTTTCACCTTAGTTTTTCAAAAGGGAACCCCCCCCCCCCTTCCACACCATCCCCCCCCCCCGCCCCCGCTTGGTCACTTCGCTCCCTCGCCTACCTGTGCTCCCTCATACTAATTTTTTCTAGAAAAACCTCTGGGGTTTGTTTGCTTGTCTGTCTTTTAGCAAGATAGCTCATAAAGTTATAGACATATGTTTGGATGAAATTTTCAGTAAATATTGATACTGGTACAAGGAACAAATGAGGAAATTTTGGTGGTGATCGTGGGGGGGGGGGGGGGGGGGTCGCTTATCTGCCTTGGTGGAGGTCTGCTTTTCTAGTTTAACACTGTTTTATTAAATAATGGTTATTTGAAGCCTCCTAAAAGCACTTGTTACTGTCTGAGAGGCAGATGGGAGTTCCTTTGTTGGGATTGTTAGTTCTGAACTAATAGAATATGAACATTTGAACAGGATCTTAAACTGTAATGTCTGTGAAACATAATTTCAGTTTGAACACAGGAACATTTTGCGATATAGCATTAGATCCAGGTGTGATTAAAAAAAAAATGTGTTTAGTATTTATGCATATTTCTGGTCTAATTCAATTCTTCCAGGAAATAATTATTCTGAAAAAAGAAACAAACAAAAAAATTGCCTTTTTAACCCTTTCATGCATGAATTGTGAGAACCTTAGTCAAGATTTTTTTCTTCAGTGCTTTTATTCCTCCTTAGGCATGAAAAAAACAATACAATCGAGTTTTTTTTATTTTTTATTTTTTGCTATGGAGTTACAAAAATATCCATGCATTTAATTTTTGAAGTAAAGAAACATGTTTAAAACCCAATATCAGAAAGTAATATGAAAACAATGAAATAAAAACATTTTTAATGCTGCTAATCTGATGTCTTCTCACATTTTAACACATTCTAATGCTAGTAATTACTCACTTCATGGAATAACATGCAAAAAAAAAACCTTTGTTGTCTAACAAGTAATTGATTTACACTTAAACATGATAACTGCAGATCAGGTTTATCAAGAACAGCAAAGTTACAGTAATGGTATGAACGTCAGTGTATTATGGGATGTAAGTGTTCACTGTGTTGGCTGATATGGAACTAAAACATCAAAACCCATGAATATACAAGAGAACAGCTGGAGAAGAACTGTCCACTGTAGTGACCTATGCATGAAAGGGTTAACAGTATCACGATATATTGCGATATGTCATATGTTGATCCTAGTATTGTGATTTGTATCGTATCGCCATATCCTTGCCAATACACAGCCCTACTAATAAGTAAATGACAACATGCCCATAATGCACATATTCATCACAGTGGTAAAGGTGTAAACATCAACACTGTTAATCTCATAATGAAATTGTTATGACTTGTCATTTGTCACCTGTGTCTGTTGATGACTGGAACCGGGAATGAAATATACTGCAGATATTAGACTAAGACAGGAACAGCAACACAGCAAAACATTCTGTCTCTGCTGAAATTGGAAAAGTATCACTACCTGTTTTCACAAGAACTGAAGGTAAGATGATACAGGACAAATATTGAGTGTGTGTGGTGATTACAGTCGTGGAAAAAATTATTAGACCATATGAAAACTCACCAAAAACAATGGTTGTGCAATCAAGTACTAACTCCTGTGTGTATCATGTGACTAAAACAGACAGAAAAGAAAACATGGAATGTCTAAAAGCACTGTTTTTGTCAGTACAACACCATAGATATTAATGTAAGAACTGAAGTGGTTTTGGTTATTATCAAGAAAACATGGAAAATGGATAGATATCAGCTCTGAAATTAAACTATTATGAGCTACTTTTGTTGTTATCATTATATTTGTCCAAACAAATGTACTTTTAGTTGTACCAGGCATTAAAATGAACAAGAAACTGAAGAAAACAAGGGGTGGTCTAATAATTTTTTCACAACTGTATGTATTCACAGCCTTATGTTTCAAAGATTTGGATAATACGACTACTTCAGTGAGTCTCACAGGTGGAACACTGCAAAAATCCAAATATTACCAAGTGTATTTTTCTCATTTCTAGTCACAATATCCCATCACACTTAAAATAAGACATAATCAGCTAAAGAGTAACTTTTCAGTGAGATATAAGAACTCATTTTAAGACAATAGATCTGGAAAATCTGATTTCAAGAAATCTTACCAAGATCATTTTCACTTGTTCCAGTGGCAGATTTTGTTTTCCGCTTAATTCAAGACTTTTTTTTTGCTTCATTCAAGTTTATTTTGTTTCATTCAAGAGTTTTTGCTTGATTCAAGAAGTTTTTATTTTGCTTTATTCAAAATTTTTTTTTTGCTTCATTTAAGACTTTTTTTTTTTTTTTTGGCTTCATTCAAGATTTTTTGCTTAATTCAACAAGTTTTTTTTTTTTGCTTCATTCAATTTTTTTTTTGCTTAATTCAAGATTTTTTGCTTAATTCAGGATTATTTTTGCTTAATTCAAGGATTTTTTTTTCTTAATTCAAGGATTTTTTTTTTGCTTAATTCAAGATTTTGTTGCTTAATTTAAGGATTTTTTTTTTTGCTTAATTCAAGATTTTTTTTGCTTAATTCAAGATTTTTTTTCCACATAATTCAAGATTTTTTTTTGCTTAATTCAGGATTATTTTTGCTTAATTCAAGGATTTTTTTTTTTTTTTTTTGCTTAATTCAAGATTTTTAGCTAAATTCAAGGATTTATTTTGCTTAATTCAAGGATTTTTTTTTTTTTTTTTTGCTTAATTGAAGATTTTTTTTTGCTTAATTCAATATTTTATTTGCTTAATTCAAGATTTTTTTCACTTAATCCAATATGTTTTTGCTTAATTCAAGCAAAAAAAAAAAAAAAAAAAATCTGCCAACAGAACAAGTGAAAATTATCTTGGTAAGATTTCTTGAAATAAGATTTTCAAGATCTATTGTCTAAAAATAAGTTCTTATATCTGACTTACAAGTTACTCTTAAGGTGATTTTGTCTTATTTTAACTGTGATGAGATATTTGGACTAGAAATGACAAAATTACACTGGGTAAAATTAAGATTTTAGCGGTGAAAAATCTTGTTTCTGAAGTTGTTTCCTATGAGAAATTATTTTTTTCCCATCTTCTAATCACAATACTCAGTGCACCAAAGTGCTAAAAGCTGCATAATCCCATTGCTTGTTTGTCTTTGAACAGGTCGCGTTGCTCTGAAGTGTTCCTAACCTTATCTGAAAAGAGTCTGGGGCGTCTCTTATTATGCAGGGCACAGTTCCTCTAGCTGTTATTACCATCCTTTTCTCAAGCTAACATGCCTTAGAGTGTGTGAGGATCTGTTGAGTGCTTCGAGGCAACATTTTTTTTTTTTTTTTTGCTTCATTCAAGATATTTTGCTTAATTTAAGACGTTTTTTTTTTGCTTCATTCAAATTTTTTTTTTTTTTGCTTCATTCAAATTTTTTGTTTTGCTTCATTCAAGATTTTTTACTTAATTCAAGATTATGTTTTGCGGAATTCCTGAATTTTTGCCTTAATTTAGGATTTTTTTGCTTAATTCAAGGATTTTTTTTTTGTGCTTAATTCAAGATTTTTTCACTTAATTCAAGATGTTTTTATTGCTTCATTCAAAATTTTTTGCTCAATTCAAGATTATTTTTTGCAGAATTCCTGAGTTTTTTCCTTAATTTAGGATTATTTTGCTTAATTCGAGGATTTTTTTTGTTTGTTTGTTTGTTTAATTCAAGATTTTTTCACTTAATTCAAGATGTTTTTGCTTAATTCAAGCAAAAAAAAAAAAAATCTGCCAACAGAACAAGTGAAAATTATCTTGGTAAGATTTCTTGAAATAAGATTTTCAAGATCTATTGTCTAAAAATAAGTTCTTATATCTGACTTACAAGTTACTCTTAAGGTGATTTTGTCTTATTTTAACTGTGATGAGATATTTGGACTAGAAATGACAAAATTACACTGGGTAAAATTAAGATTTTAGCGGTGAAAAATCTTGTTTCTGAAGTTGTTTCCTATGAGAAATTATTTTTTTCCCATCTTCTAATCACAATACTCAGTGCACCAAAGTGCTAAAAGCTGCATAATCCCATTGCTTGTTTGTCTTTGAACAGGTCGCGTTGCTCTGAAGTGTTCCTAACCTTATCTGAAAAGAGTCTGGGGTGTCTCTTATTATGCAGGGCACAGTTCCTCTAGCTGTTATTACCATCCTTTTCTCAAGCTAACATGCCTTAGAGTGTGTGAGGATCTGTCGAGCGCTTCTCGGCTACTTCACAGGGCTTTACCTTTCCTCCCCAAACAGACCTCTTTCTCATCCTTTGCATTTGGTATTCAGACCCTTTCAATGTTGCTGGCTGCACATTTGCATTGGTGAGATATTCCCTGCTCTGTCTGCCTGCACTTTCACTTGTGAAGGACCTCTTCCGCGACGCAGAGCCGGTGCTTTAGGTTAGTGCGGGAACTATGCGCGAGTCTTTGTCGGGGGTCCTCTCGACAGACCTGTTCATCGGAAGTAGGATCTCCACCTCATGGGGTATCTATGTTTGCAAATGACTGACTGTGGTTGTGCATAAAGGTAGAGATGCTCTAGTCGTTCCCAGGGCGCGGTGGACCTCTTAGGATGCCATAAATTAGGCGACACGGGAGCCCCTGGGGAAGCGGAGGTGGCGTGTACTTGTTTTTCAGCAGGTTTCTACCGAGGCTCCTGCTGGGTTTAGTACTGCCGGCTGCTCAGGGGCACAAGAGGATTCCTGATAGAGCATGGGCGGGGGGGGGGGGGGGGGGGGGACCTTTCTCCTGCCACAAGCTGTTCACAGCAGGCCATTTTAAGAGATATTAAAACCCCCTAATCGAAATACCAAGTAAATAGATGAGAGGTTTTCTTTTTCTTCACCTTTTCACAATCTCTGCATCCCTCCTCTGAGCCCCTGAAGCTTATTCCAATTTGCGATACAGCGGTCCCTCGTTTATCGCAGGGGTTACGTTCTAAAAATAACCTGCAATAGGCAAAATCCGCAAAGTCCGCATAGTCAGCTTTATTTATTTTTTTTTACAATTACTCTATTCCGTAATGGCGCCCTACAGCCGCGTAACTTCTACCTTCCTTCAGCGTGTCCAGAAAGTCCAACTTTTTGCGCGATGGTTAGCATCTTCCTCTGCCTTTGTCGGTGCAGAACATTTCGTCGACATTGTGGGTTTTGTCGGGGAGAAAACTTGCAAACACAGCACTTCAGAGTCACACTGCTAGCGATCGAACGTTTATGTACATTTGGCGAGCTGAACGAATTCTGTACTGTACAGGAGACACGGCACGGAGGAGATTGATTGACAATGGTCTACACCACAGGTGACAAACATGCGGCCCAAGGGCCAAATCTGGCCCGCCAAAGGGTCCAGTCCGGCCCTTAGGAGGAATTTGTGAAATGCAGAAAATACGCTGAAGATATTTACAATCCTTTTAGTTTAGTTTCCACATTCAGAACCATTCAATCTCCAGTGGGCAGGACCAGTACAATACTATCATAATAACATATAAATAATGACAACTCCAAATGTTTCTCTTTGTAAATGTAAATATTTTCACATATTTACACTAAAACAAAGTATAATTTTGCAAAAAAAAATGTGAATAACCTGAACAAACATGAACAACCTGAAATGTCTTAAGAGAAGTAAGTACAATTTTAACAATATTCTGCCTGTTATTAAATGTTTTTTTTGTTTTTTTTTTAACTTTTTTTTTTTTTAACTTTTTTTTATTGTATACATCAGCAGCAAAGCAGTTTATCAAAACATTTAAGAAGCAATGTGTAGTTCTCCACTATGTGGACATTTAGCTGCCATGCAATTTTTTTTTTCGTAATACATACAAAAGTGTAAAAAAAAAAAAACAGAAACAAAAAAAACCCCAAAACAAATAAACAAAAAAATATAAATGGGTGCTTACGGTTTCAGTATTTCTCACATATATATATATATATATATATATATATATATATATATATATATATATATATATAAAAAAAACAAAAAAAAACAATCACAGCATTAAAATACTTGTGGGTTCTTCAAACATCACACATATTCACGCAGAAAAACACAAAACGAAGAAATGTTACTAAATGTTTTGTGCATTTGTAGATCCACTGTGATCTGTAAGTTTACATGTGTAAACGATAAACTGAGGCAGAATATTTTTAAAATTACACTTATTTTTCAGTTTGTTCATGTTATTCACATCTTATGAAAGGATAGTTTGTAGATGTAAACATTTTCATAATGTAAATTTACTTTTTTCACTCTAAAACATAGAGAAAAGTTTGGAGTTGACATTATTTATATATTATTATGTTATTATTTTACTGGTTCGGCGCACTTCAGATCAAATTTGGCTGAATCTGGCCCCTGAACTAAAATGAGTTTGACAGCCCTGGTCTACACTGTAAGCCCGGATAAGTAGAGTTTACTCCAAAAATTTGAGGCAAGTGATTGGACTTAAATGATTTGAGTAATGATCGACTAATCAATTGGTTTAAGTAGGTTCGACTTTAATGCAAAAGTATTGAACTTAAACTATTAAGTAGAAAACACTAAAAGACAAGTTATTTGTACTTTAAATCTGTTGTCAAATCAACCCCACTATCCAACCGTTCAACTCAGCATTTTAGGTTACACTGACTCATTTTCTCAAATGCAGCTGGATTAATTTCTCATTGATTAAACAATTTTTTTTAAGTTACTCACACTCAAAATCCTATTCCTGACCTAAGTAGCTATGAAATTGTACAACTTAATATATTGTAGCATGAATGGAAGTTTGTTCACTGTTACATGTCAGAGCAGGAAGTGCATTTAAGTTGACAAGACATCAAGATTTCCACTGTACATTAACAGTTTTACATGAACAGTAAAGTCATAGTTCTTCCTCTGGCTCTGACTCATGTTGCAGCTCTACAAAAATACAAAAACAAACACAAAAAGGCCAATAAACACTGACACACACACATTAAATCCAAATTAACACTAACACCACAACCCAGCTGAACCCCTGCACAGAAAAATAACACATTTTCAACAACATGCCCAATACCCACAATGCATTGCGAAGATAAAAAGGTTTGGTCATGACTAAAACTTAGTGATTTAATTCCATTCAGCTTAAACTTTTGAGTTTAAGTTGAGCTAACTTCCATTCATGCTAAGCTGAATGGAATTAAATCACTAAGTTTTAGTCATGACCACACCTTTTTATCTTCGCATTGCATTGTGGGTATTGAACATGTTGTAGAAAATGTGTTATTTTTCTGTGCAGGGGTTGTGGTGTTAGTGTTAATTTGGATTTAATGTGTGTGTGTCAGTGTTTATTGGCCTTTTTGTGTTTGTTTTGTATTTTTGTAGAGCTGCACCATGAGTCAGAGCCAGAGGAAGAACTATGGCTTTTCTGTTCATCTACAACTGATATTGTACATTGCAAATCTTAATGTCTTGTCAAATTAAAAGCACTTCCTGATATGGCAAATGACACTGAGCTAACTTCCATTCATGTTTTAATATATTAAGTTGAACAATTTCATAACTATTTAGATCAGGAATAGGATTTTGAGTTTGATCAATTTAAAAAAGTTGTTTAATTAATGATAAATTAGTTTGGCTGCATTTGAGAAAATGAGTCAGTGTAACCTAAAATGCTGAGTTGAACGGTTGGATAGTGGGGTTGATTTGACAACAGATTTAAAGTACAAATAACTTGTCTTTTAGTGTTTTCTACTTAATAGTTTAAGTTCAATACTTTTAGCATTAAAGTTGAACCTACTTAAACCGACTGATTAGCCGATCATTACTCAAATCATTTAAGTCCAATCCCTTGCCTCATATTTTTTGAGTAAACTCTACGTATCCGGGTTTACAGTGTAGAGGGCTGCAAACCTCATGTATCAAATATGACACATTTGGCTTTATAGGGTTAATTTATTGATCATATAAATGTTCATGATTGTTCATATTAACCCTTTCATGCATACTGGTCACTCCAGTGGACAGTTACTCAAAGCTCTTCTCTTGAATATTCATGGATTTTGTTGTTTTAGTTCCATATCAGCCGACACAGTGGACACTTATGCATCATCCCATACACTGTAATTCATACCATTAGTGTAACTTTGCTGTTCTAGATAAACCTGATCTGCACTAACATGTTTGAGTGTTGAAGGGGTGGAATTAAATAAGTTAGACTTCCTCCCACTCCTTTTCGAATGTGCAAATGAAGTCATGTATATGTATAAGTTTCGTTTTTTTGTTTTCTAATTCCATGACCTCTTACTACCTGTTTTTTTTTTTTTCTAAAGACTAAGTAAGATTACTTTGTCTTGTTGCATATTCGAAATAAACTAAACTAAACTAAAAAAAAAAATTAAAAAATCCTTGTTTTTGTTACTAAACTGCAATTAACTGTTATTTTTTTTAACAAAAAAAAATTTTTTTTTGCACATTATCTTCATGAAGTGAGTAATGACTAGTATTAGAGTTTGTTAAAATGTGAGAAAACAGCAGATTAGCAGCATTAAAAACGTTTTTATTTCATAGTTTTCACACGACATATCAGTAAACCCATGTTTCTTTGCTTCAAAAATTAAACATATGGTGTCAAGCTAATATTTTTGGAACTCAATGAAAAATAAATTCATAAGACAATTTTCAGTCACATTGTTTTTTTCACGCCTAAAAGGGAATAAAAAACACTCAGGAAATAAATCTTGATTAAGGTTCTCATAATTCATGCATGAAAGGGTTAAAGTTGATGGTTATTATATAAAAGATGCATCGATCCACCCTCGTGTGCAGTTGCGACTGTTTCTATGTGCGTCCTGTGTACATGTGTTAAAGTTGTGTGCCATCGCTTGTGCTTATGTTCCTGTCTATTGAGCTTTAATCTAGATAGCAACATTGACATTCTGCCAAACGGCAGCTGCTATAATTTTCTGGACGTACGTTATTATGCGGCTTGACAGCTGTCAGCCATTTCCAAATCTTTAAATCTTATGATAATCCACCGTGCTTACAAAAAGGCATTTGTTTTAAAACACTCTGAATCCTTGTGTGATTAAAACTCCCTGGTCTAATGCGGGCACCGGATCATAATTCATCTACATCACTGACACACTAACACACACCACTGCAAACACATTCACAGAAAAATAGAAAAATCAATGTGTACAAGATTACACAACTCCATCAAGTGAAATATAATACAGTTTTAATAGAATCAAAGGCATCTTCTAGTTCCAACACGAGCTGATTACAAAGCTGATCATCTGCACACACTCCATCACAAATAATAGAAAGCTCGATCTGTTTTTGCATGTGAAGAACTTCAAAATGTAACATAGTTAAGTAGTTAAACGGATGCCGTATATTTATCCGATCCGAAATTACTCAATTCGCTTTGCATTTTGATTGAATGATGTGCTGCATTTAGGGCACAGTGAAGCGAAAATAGGAGGAACTTCTCTACTCCTGTGCCATAATTACACTCGGTGCATATTTATGACATATGTATCTCCCTGTTTGGCGAAATGTAGTTAATTAAACATGTTTACTGCTCCAGAGAGCTAACAGATGTCTGCTGAAATTTGGACTAAATGCTTGTTTTCTTCACAATGTGACTCATGCCCAGAAAGACCAGCTAGTGGCTTGCACAGCCTCAGGTGAAACATGATGGCAGCCTGACTTCCAAATCAGACTCGTCGTGTGTCTTCAGCGCCTGCCTCCCATGTCTGGCTGCTTGGCTTCTCTCACTTTGACTGCCAAATGCTGTCTACACATGTTTATTCATGTTGCCACAGGATACTTTATTCACCAAAATGGAACATATCAAAGCTAAATTGAAAAAAGAGGGGAAATCTGTTCTCTGACTGCATATTTGAAATCGATGAATAAAACATGTTTTTTTTTTTTTTTTTTTTTAATCGTTTGGAATATTTTTAATGGTCATGTCTTGGGAAAAGAATTGTTTCAAATCCGTTTCGGGGTGATGAATGATTGTGATCTAATTTATTGTCGAAGAACAATAGGGCTCGCTGCACTGTCAGTGTTTTTTAGCTTCAGGAGGCCTTTAATTGGTTCAGTCGAGCAGCAAAACTGTGTTTATAGTTCATAATGGAAATGTAATCAAATTAACGCATACCACAGGGTTTTGGCATTCACCCCTTGCCCAGTAATTGCCATTAGCCCACAGGAATATGGTAATGGCTATTTGCATGGGGCAGACTCTCCCACCATGTGCCTGTCATACTGCCATATTAGTGTGGCAAGCTCAAATGATTACTTACCATGCAGGAGTTTGCTTGTGATGTGCAAGTGCTAAGTGCTTATTACTAGAAAACGAGTTTTGGTTGGAAATAACATTGGCCGAAGCGTCACAGAGGAACTCAAGTATTGGATTGTTTGCTCCTAAGAGTACAAGGTGTGTTGTAACATGAAAAATCATGTCCTGCAGACAGACTTTCATTAACCATGGCCAGTATTTCTTCTTTGTTGTGTCATTTATTTCAGCTGTTTGTTTATTTCGAGCATTTACAGAATACATGCAAATTCAAAATTCAAAAAAAAAAAAAAAAAAAAAAAAAAATCTATACTCGAAAAGGAGTGGGGAGAAGAAAAACTTATTTAATCCCACCCCCATTCTCATCATCAAATAACTGAACATAATAACATTTTAAATATTCACTCCTGTCCTTTGACTTCAAGCCAGAACAATGAACAAAATAGGCCTAAACCAAATTACAAAGAACTCATCTGACAGCATTTACATTGCATAAGCCAAATGTATGTAAAAAAAAAAAAAAAAAAAAGAAACAAAGTAGATTCCTGGGGGTGTCACGACAGGTAACAGTTAACCATCAACTTACATGATAATAATTACATACCAACAATGGTAAAAACCAAAAACTGCAAGACCGTAAGTGGTAAAGAACAGCAATAACTACATACCAACAATGGTAAGAAAAAAAAAAAAAATACAATACCACTAATGGTAAAGGGCAGCACATACCAGCAACAGTTAGAACAATAGCAGATGGTAATGGACAACACAGACCAACTAGATGAGGAACAACAAGCACACTTTAACATTTAGGACAGAATTTGATGTAACATCAGTTTTAAGACCCTCCATCTTTATACTGGGAACAGATCATATTTTTGTATAATAGTTTAAATCGGTGGATATTTTGGCATTGCTTGTGTTGGATGTCCAGACTGTTCCATAGTTGTAAAAAAACAAAAAAAAAACATTTTGTGAAAGTATAGTATTCAAATGAGATTTTTCAACAGTAGCAGCATTTGGTCCTTCTTTTGGGGCTAATTTTAATCGCGTAGCTGAGAGTGGTTTTGTTTCAAATGATTACTTACCATGCAGGAGTTAGCTTGTGATGTGCAAGTGCTAAACGCTTATAACGAGAATACGAGTTTTGGTTGGAAATAACATTGCACTGTAAAAAAAAAAAATCTGTAATTTAACAGAATTTTACCGTTTATTTTACAGATTTTTCCTGTATTTTTAAGGTACAGGAAAATATCAATGAAATTACAAAAATAGACTGTGATTTTATGTCAAATGTAAAATACCATGAAAAAACTGTAACTGTGAATAACCATACAATTTTCATTTTTTAAAAGATTTGTTGTTTTTTTCCACAGAAAAATACAGTTAAAATACATTTGCAAATGCATCATAGTTTCACAAATATGTATTTTCTATTTATGAGATTAAACTGTTAATTTAAAGTTTAATACTGTAAAAAAGTAATAAAACAAGATAAAATTACTGACAATTAACTGTAAAGAAGTATTTGTTCTGTAAGTTTAACAAGACTTGTTTGTTAATTGACAAATATCTTGTGTAATTACGGGAGGTTTCACAACAAAAATGTTGAATAAATGTATTTTTGTGAATGTATAACATGTATAAC
Organism: Sphaeramia orbicularis; assembly: GCF_902148855.1. NCBI lineage: Eukaryota > Metazoa > Chordata > Actinopteri > Kurtiformes > Apogonidae > Sphaeramia > Sphaeramia orbicularis. Next base: position 9,720,299 of record NC_043964.1, read on the forward strand.
CACTGATAAACTGTCCAAATACAGTTTTTATCAGTGGATTGTACAACTGAGTCTCATTGAAAATTATTTATATATATGTATGTATATTTATAGGTAATTTGATTGTTTTAATACATGTAAATATTCTTTATTAAACATTAAAAAGTAAAAAAAAAAAAACATGCAAAATCTCATGTAAAGTTAGGGCAAAAAACTGTATTTTAATTATGGAAAATTACCGTATTTTTATGAGATGGTTATTTTCCATTATTTAACAGTATTTTTTCGGCACCCCTGCTGCCGGGATAATATTGTTCTTTTGCGGGTTTTTTTTTTTTTTTTTTACAGTGTGGCCAAAGCATCATGGAGTAACTCAAGAATTGGATTGTTTGCTCCTAAGAGTACAAGGTGTGTTGCAACATGAAAAATCATGTCCTGCAGACAGACTTTCATTAACCACGGCCAGTATTTCTTCTTTGGTGTTCAAAAAAAAAAAAAAAAGAAATAACATTTTGCAAAAGTATAGTATTCAAATGAGATTTTTCAACAGTAGCAGCATTTGGTCCTTCTTTTGGGGCTAATTTTAATGGCGTAGCTGAGAGTGGTTTTGTTTCCGTGTCTTCTTGTTTACTGATGAGACTGAGGGGAGAAACGCTGCAGGGGGAAACCGACAAATTCTTCATATATTAATTCTCCTGGCTAAAAGTCTAATCAATCTGACACAGGACTGGAAGGCACCTCTTCAACTACAGAGAACAAAAAAAAAAAAAAAAAAAAAAGGCGATGTCTAGAAGACTAGCCCCTGAGCTGGGGACCAAAATTGAAAGAGGAAATAACCTTGGATCGGGAGGAGGATGAAAAAAAAGTGGCGGTACTCATTTAATTTGTGTAATATCTTTTTGACAAGGGACCAAAGATGTTGTGTATACGCATTATCAAAGCATCATTCTAAGGAGCCATTTGAAAAAAAAAAAAAAAAAAACACTCAAAATGGTGTCATTACTTTCATCTAGGGAAAAGAAGCATTGTAGTGAGGCAGTATTCTTGGACTATACATCTGTCTTCAAGCCCCCAAGCTGTTCCATGTAAACATTTAAACAACACAAAGGCAACTCAAGAATAACTGGTGGTGAGAAACAATGCTTTTTACAGCATAATGTGAGCACTGAATCTCTGCTCTCATTCAGCTTCGCCTCTCCTGGGGCCTGGTGAGTGTATTCTTGTGTTGTGAATAAAATGGCAAAAGAGGCAAAGAAATAGAGAAATGGAAAGGGAACCCGTGTTTAGAGGTAGGTAGGCCTTGCAGGTTCGTGTTTTTGCGACTAAAAACAACTTTTGGTAACAATTGCTTTCCGTGCATGAGTTCACGTCCTGACATTCCTCTCCATTTGTTCGCTGACCTTACATCAAACCTGTCAAAATTTCTCGTCCTATCCCCGGAGGCGTGTACGTAGAATGCAATGACGTGGGTAGCAACAGAATTATTCCTGTCATATTCAGTTACCGGCGCTCACATGTCCAACAAAAAGCCCCGTACCTGAAGGACCCTTACGCAAAGAAAATATATTTCTCTATATATTGACTGTCAATATATTACTGACTGAAAAATATATTACTGTATAATATATATTTATATTTAAAATATACAGAATAATATATTGTCAATATATTTTGTATATTACAATATATTGAAAAATACATAAGGAATTGCCGCTTTCCATATATTGAAACATATATGACAATATATTTACTTATATATGTAAATATATGTCATTATATATTTAGTAATACACTTCATAATGTATGTATGCATATATATATCACAGTAGAGATTGAAATCCAGTAGGATTCGTAATCCTACTAGGACAGATAGGAATTTTAGTTTGTCCTAGGACAAACTAAAATTCCTATCTGTCCTAGGGGCCATTTACACGGCGTAGGATTCAGTCGACTCCGGGAAGATTTCATCGCAGATTAGCCTTCTGTTAACATGGAAACGGTGCCTAGAGTGCCTGAATCCGGAAACTTTTGATACCAGGGTCCAGGGTGGAATGTTATCGATACGCTCTGCATTTCAGCTCCGTGTTAACGCGAATCGGACCGTTCCGGGGTAAAATATGACGTCACCGCATGCGCGTGCAGCCAACAACCGCCAGTTAACCCACTCCAGGCCAGTTGGTGGCGGTAATGCGCCTCCAAGCTGGTTTGCCAGCCTCTATGACACAAAGTTGCAGAAAAAGAAGAAACAACCACAACAACAATGGCCGGTTTCAGAACAACATACGTGCTGCTAACTGTGCTCAGCTCGTCTGTCCAGACAAAGAAGTCCTGCGTCTTTGTACGACCACTCGCCATTGTTGTTTGTAAATAGTGTTGTCCGCCTCCTCCTCTTCTTCTTCTTCTTCTCTTCATTTAAAGGCTGTCTAAACCGGAAATCGTTTGTGCGCAGGCGCGTGTTTTACCGCCACTGTTTCACTACAGCTCTACATCGCCAGCTACTGGTCTGGCATGGCCACTACAGCGTATTCAGCCGTCCTCGCGGACTCATGTTAATGCAGATCGTTATCATAGCGGCTTCGTCTTAACGCGGAATAATTTTATAACGCAAAGGAGAAATCTTTGCGAAGTGTTGCCATGTAAACGTACCCCTAGTAGGATTACAAATCCTACTAGGACAGATTGAAATTTTAGTTTGTCCTAGGACAAACTAAAATTCCTATCTGTCCTAGGGTTAGGGTTAGGGTTAGGGTTAGGGTTAGGGGGGGTTGGGGGGGGGGTTAGGGGGTTAGGGTTAATCTTCAGATCCTAATTTCTTGTAGGACAAACTAAAATTCCTATCTGTCCTACTAGGATTACGAATCCTACTGGATTTCAATCTCTACTGTGATATATACATGCATATATTGTCTAGTGTATTACAAAATATATGTAATTATATATTTAGTAATACACTTCAAAAAATATGCATGTATATATATGTACATCTTTTTTATCCTATGTAGCCAAAATGACAGACTCTTTTTTTCAGTTAACACTTTTTTCATGTATATCACGATGCATATTTTCATGAAATATGTTATTGTGCATACCAAGTAATGTAAGTGTTGATAAATATCTGCTTTATATAAACTTGTGTCAATGGAAAGAAATTGAGTTTCAATAAAACTATATATAAAAATATAGGGCAGTTTTTGTCTTCATTGCAATATACGTTTTATATGTATCAATATATGATTAAAGCATATATTGCAGTATATTGGAAAATATATGCACTACTTTCCCATATATGGAAATGTATTTTTTAATATAATGCATTATATTTTTCAATATATTGCCATATATTTTTGTTTCATAAGGGGAAACGGGGTGAATACGCTTGTTTTTATTTGACGTTCCGGTGTGATAGTTTCGCTGGCTGCGTGTTCGTACAGTTGAATCTGCCAACTCTTACCTTGGATTTTTGAAGGGATGTTTTTGTATAATGCACGGAAGTTCGGGTTAAAGGTCAGCAGGTTAGCAACGCTAGGTGTGCAGGGATACTATTTCAGTCTATATCTTTACTTCCTGTCCACGGGCAGGGTCGCGTCTGAATAGAAGAAGCCTTTCCATCTGCAGGGCTAAGTTTGCAGCTCTGTTCAGGCGGTGCTTGGCAGAAAGCCTACCGGTCCCACTAGGGGGCCTGGCGGAATGCCTCTAGCTGCATCTCAATGCCTTGTGCTCAGTATTGATTAGGACCAAAGCTGACTCTCATTCCCAATCGTCCTGTTCTCGGCCACATGGGATCCCATATCATGTTTGATATCGCTTTTGTTTTCCCAACACCTGCCTTCTTCCTTGTCCCCAAGATAAGCGGAGGATCAGACCCCCACCGCTATCGGTTTTTTGACAAGAAGCCCAATTTTAAACAAATGGCTCGTGACAAAGATACCAGGGGATCTCAGTGTGATTTTTTTTTTTTTTTTTTTTTAACCCGTAAAGACCCAGCGCTACACTGTAACAAATTACTGTAAAAAAACAGTAAATTTTGTACAGTTTCATGCTGTTATTTGTAAATACAGTATAATGCTGTAAATCAGGGGTGTGAAACATGCGGAAGATTACAGAAAAAAAAAAATAAACATGATTATTTTAGCAATAATTGAAATCACGATTATTAAAAACGATGATTTGGTAACCTTAAAGTTGTTTATTTTTTTCTTGCAAAACAATGTAAAATATACTCTTTAAACATAAATAAACTTTTAACCACTAAAACAAAGTATGTTCACTTTTGTACGAAACAAAAAAATCTTTGAATGCAAATAAGTGTACTGTAAATTCAAGTATGTTTCCTTTTGTAAACAAATAGTGCACTGGAATTAAACTGCTATAGACTTGCCATAGAACTGTAGCAATTAAAAAAAAAAAAAAAAAGCTCACGTAAAGTGCAAATTATAAATTCAAGTATGTTCAGTGTAGTATGAAACAGTAAATTCAGTGGCGTGCCGTGAGGTTTCAGTTCAGGCCTTCTGTTCACATCAGCCATCTAGAATACGCACGTTAGGGTTATACGGGTTAGGTTAGGTTAATACGGGAGTTGCAGCGTAAAGAGATTCGGAAACTGAAGATTGCATTGCGGACGAAGTTGTTTTTATGTGTTTTAGTTTTTCATAAGATTATGATAAAGGTGGCGGTGGTTAAACTTTAGATGGTTAAAAAGGTTTGTTGTGTTAGCGGTCCGTGCGGACACAACTACGAAACACTTTTTGCACGTGATGTGTTTTTGCTCTTCGTCTTCTTCATCAAACCCAAAGTGATTCCATACAATTGAATCTGACTTGCCTTTTTTGTTTACCAAGCACTTCTGCTGTGATTCTCCTGCCGTTTTTCCAGACCACTAGGTACAACTTTCCTCTTGGGGTTGACCTGCCGGCTAGCTGGCAGCAGTAGCTTAGAGGGGGGCGGGGCAGAGCAGCTCATGGTAGCTTGCGTGCGCGTGAATTAAAACGACTCAAAATTAACAATCGTTTTTTCTCGATTACATAATTTTTGTAATTGTTGCGTGTAATAATCGAAATCGTAATTGAATTTCGATTAATTGCACAGCCCTAGCGGAAGAATAATGTTAAAATTTCACTTTCAAAATTTCAGGTTTTTCACATTTTATTGTTAAAGGATAGTTTGTAAATGTTAATATTTCATCATTTTAATGTAAGTTTTTATACTAAAACTAAGAGAAAAATTCGGAGTTCATTATTTATAGGCGTAATGTAATATTATGTTTTTCACATTAAACTAAGAACATTTGGAGTTATTATTTATAGCAGGGGTGTCAAACATGCGGCCCGGGGGCCAAATCCGGCCCACCAAAGGGTCCAGTCTGGCCCTTGGGATTACGCTAAAATATTAATTATTTTAGTTCAGGGGCCACATATAATGCAGACTAATAGATTTACAAACTATCCAAACAAAATGATGTGAATAACCTGAAAAAAACTGAAATTTCTTGAGAAAAATAAGTGCAATTTTAACAATATTATACCTCAACTTATCATTTATACATGCATATTATGGATTGGATCTACAAAGGCACAAAATGTTTAATAACGGGAAGAAGAATATTAAAATTTCACTTTCAAAATTTTAGGTTTTTCACATTTCATTGTTAAAGGATAGTTTGTAAATGTTAATATTTTCATCATTTTAATGTAAGATTTTATACTAAAACTAAGAGAAAAATTTGGAGTTCATTATTTATAGGCGTAATGTAATATTATGTTTTTCACATTAAACTAAGAACATTTGGAGTTATTATTTATAGCAGGGGTGTCAAACATGCGGCCCGGGGGCCAAATCCGGCCCACCAAAGGGTCCAGTCTGGCCCTTGGGATTACGCTAAAATATTAATTATTTTAGTTCAGGGGCCACATATAATGCAGACTAATAGATTTACAAACTATCCAAACAAAATGATGTGAATAACCTGAAAAAAACTGAAATTTCTTGAGAAAAATAAGTGCAATTTTAACAATATTATACCTCAACTTATCATTTATACATGCATATTATGGATTGGATCTACAAAGGCACAAAATGTTTAATAACGGGAAGAAGAATATTAAAATTTCACTTTCAAATTTTAGGTTTTTCCACATTTTATTGTTAAAGGATAGTTTGTAAATGTTAATATTTTCATCATTTTAATGTAAGATTTTATACTAAAACTAAGAGAAAAATTTGGAGTTCATTATTTATAGGCGTAATGTAATATGTTTTTTACATTAAACTAAGAACATTTGGAGTTATTATTTATAGCAGGGGTGTCAAACATGCGGCCCGGGGGCCAAATCCGGCCCACCAAAGGGTCCAGTCTGGCCCTTGGGATTACGCTAAAATATTAATTATTTTAGTTCAGGGGCCACATATAATGCAGACTAATAGATTTACAAACTATCCAAACAAAATGATGTGAATAACCTGAAAAAAACTGAAATTTCTTGAGAAAAATAAGTGCAATTTTAACAATATTATACCTCAACTTATCATTTATACATGCATATTATGGATTGGATCTACAAAGGCACAAAATGTTTAATAACGGGAAGAAGAATATTAAAATTTCACTTTCAAAATTTTAGGTTTTTCACATTTCATTGTTAAAGGATAGTTTGTAAATGTTAATATTTTCATCATTTTAATGTAAGATTTTATACTAAAACTAAGAGAAAATTTGGAGTTCATTATTTATAGGCGTAATGTAATATTATGTTTTTCACATTAAACTAAGAACATTTGGAGTTATTATTTATAGCAGGGGTGTCAAACATGCGGCCCGGGGGCCAAATCCGGCCCACCAAAGGGTCCAGTCTGGCCCTTGGGATTACGCTAAAATATTAATTATTTTAGTTCAGGGGCCACATATAATGCAGACTAATAGATTTACAAACTATCCAAACAAAATGATGTGAATAACCTGAAAAAAACTGAAATTTCTTGAGAAAAATAAGTGCAATTTTAACAATATTATACCTCAACTTATCATTTATACATGCATATTATGGATTGGATCTACAAAGGCACAAAATGTTTAATAACGGGAAGAAGAATATTAAAATTTCACTTTCAAAATTTTAGGTTTTTCACATTTCATTGTTAAAGGATAGTTTGTAAATGTTAATATTTTCATCATTTTAATGTAAGATTTTATACTAAAACTAAGAGAAAAATTTGGAGTTCATTATTTATAGGCGTAATGTAATATTATGTTTTTCACATTAAACTAAGAACATTTGGAGTTATTATTTATAGCAGGGGTGTCAAACATGCGGCCCGGGGGCCAAATCCGGCCCACCAAAGGGTCCAGTCTGGCCCTTGGGATTACGCTAAAATATTAATTATTTTAGTTCAGGGGCCACATATAATGCAGACTAATAGATTTACAAACTATCCAAACAAAATGATGTGAATAACCTGAAAAAAACTGAAATTTCTTGAGAAAAATAAGTGCAATTTTAACAATATTACACCTCAACTTATCATTTATACATGCATATTATGGATTGGATCTACAAAGGCACAAAATGTTTAATAACGGGAAGAAGAATATTAAAATTTCACTTTCAAAATTTTAGGTTTTTCACATTTCATTGTTAAAGGATAGTTTGTAAATGTTAATATTTTCATCATTTTAATGTAAGATTTTATACTAAAACTAAGAGAAAAATTTGGAGTTCATTATTTATAGGCGTAATGTAATATGTTTTTTACATTAAACTAAGAACATTTGGAGTTATTATTTATAGCAGGGGTGTCAAACATGCGGCCCGGGGGCCAAATCCGGCCCACCAAAGGGTCCAGTCTGGCCCTTGGGATTACGCTAAAATATTAATTATTTTAGTTCAGGGGCCACATACAGACTAATTCAATTTCAAGTGGGTCAAATCAGTAAAATGCTACAATAATATCCAATAAATACTCACAGCTCCATATTTTTCACCTTGTAAATGTAAATTATTTCATGTATTTACACCAAACCACAGTTTTATTTTGCAAAAAGTGTGTATAACCTGAACAAATATGAACTTGAAATTGTATTAAGAGAAGTGCAGTTTTAGCAATATTTTGTCTATTACTAAATGTTTAATGTATTTGTAGATCTGTGATCTGTCAGTTCTAATGTACGTGTGTAAATAATAAACTGAAGCATAATATTATCAAAACTGCACTTATTTTTTTCAGTTTGTTCATGTTAGTCACATTGTTTTAAAGGACATTTTGTAGATGTTCCTGGGGCCTGGTGAGTGTATTCTTGTGTTGTGAATAAAATGGCAAAAGAGGCAAAGAAATAGAGAAATGGAAAGGGAACCCGTGTTTTAGAGGTAGGTAGGTCTTGCAGGTTTGTGTTTTTTACGACTAAAAACAACTTTTGGTAACAATCGCTTTCCGTGCATGAGTTCACGTCCTGACATTCCGCTCCATTTGTACGCTGACCTTACATCAAACCTGTCAAAATTTCCTAACAACATTCAAATAAGTAACAAAATTGTGCAGGAGAGGTTAGAAGCCAAAAAAGAAGGCTTATATGAATACTTCCCCCAAAATGAATACACAACAAAAGAATTTAAAAATACAATATAACTGAAATAATAAACTGAAGTAAAAACAATAAAAATGGAAACCACAAATAGAATATATCAAAAGCAAAATGTCCAAAGCTGTTGCGATTCTTTATAAAACTCGAAACTTGTTAAGCAAAAAATGTTTGCATATGTTGTATTGTTCACTTGTAATGCCATATGTGTCGTACTGTGTGGAAATATGGGGCAATGTGTATAAAACTAATTTAGACCCAATAATTAAACTCCAAAAAAAAGCTATTAGAGTCATAAACAAAGCTGGTTATCTCCAATCAAGTAATCTACTTTTTGTAGAATCTGGTTTACTAAAATTTCTTGACATTGTATATTTAAAAACAATAGAATTTATGTTTCGCGTTAAAAGTAAACACCTTCCTTTTTGTATTCAGAAAATGTTTAAGTTAAGAGAAGGACATTATAATTTAAGAGGGATGTTTGTGTTTGAAAAATGTCAAGTAAGAACAAACGTTAAATATCACAGTGTTTCAGTTATTGGTGTCAAGCTATGGAACGAATTGAAGGATGAAGTGAAATTGTGTAGCTCACTGTTGAGTTTCAAAAAGAATTTAATTGGTCAAATTATGAAGGGTTATGAAAGTAATATGATTACAAAATAACTTATTACACTGAATGTAGTATAATTTAAGTTTAAGTATTTATCTGCTGCAACTTAAGGCGTGGACATGGACTAAGGATGTGAATAGGAGAAGCAGAAATAAGCCTCCAGGTTCAGCTTCTTCCTTTTTCACTTACAAAATGTGTTAATTTTATGTTTGTTTGTTTTTTTTTTAATATGTAGGTGTTTTGTTTTGTTGTTTTTTTTTTTTTTAATATGTATGTGTTTTGTATTTTGTATTTAACTGAAATAAACATTCATTCATTCATTCACTCACATTACAAATCATCAAATACAAATCAAGTAATATACAGTCTTACATTTTATCATGAATTAAAGTCCTTTTCAGATGCTTTTTAAACAACGATAAAGTAGATATATACTTTGTTTTTATTTGTTTTTTTCAACAAACAGACAATACAACACACAAAACACACAAACCCGGGGTCACTGGTTGAACACAAAAATATGTAAATCACCGACAGCAGTAATTGAGCATTGTTACCTCCGCCAAGGAGGTTATGTTTTTGCCAGGGTTTGTTTGTTTGTTTGTTTGTCTGTCCGTTAGTGTGCAACATAACTCAAAAAGTTATGGACAGATTTGGATGAAATTTTCAGGGTTTGTTGGAAATGGGATAAGGAAGAAATGAATAAATTTTGGTGGTGATCGGGGGTGGGGGGGCCCACGGGGGGGGGGCCACTGATCAGCCTTGGCGGAGGTCTGCGCTCTCCGAGTGCTTCTAGTTTTGTTTATAGTCCAGCCATTTTCTCCAGCGCTTCATGAAGATGTGTTCCTTGAGTCGCAGTCATTAAGTCAGTCTTTCCATGGAGTAGATTTCCTCTATTATAGCTAGCCACTCATCCTCACGAGGTGCGCCCGTTTTGAGCCAGTTCCTTGTAATGGCCTTTTTGGAAGCGATTATAAGAATTTTAAAGAGGTATTTGTCTTCTTTCTCTAATACATTTCCAGGTAGCAGTCCCAGCAAAAGGAATTTAGGGTCCTTAGGAACTGTGAAGGTCATAATACCCTCAATTATTTCAAAAAGCCTTTCCCAGAAAGATTTCAATTTTATACAAGTCCAGAAAATGTGACAGTGATTAGCAATTGCGTGCCCACACTGTCTCCACAAAGTTATATTCTTAAGTGCATTCTAATTACCTCCGCCAAGGAGGTTATGTTTTTGCCAGGGTTTGTTTGTTTGTTTGTTTGTTTGTTTGTTTGTTTGTTTGTTTGTTTTGTTTGTCTGTCTGTCTGTTTGTCTGTCCGTTAGTGTGCAACATAACTCAAAAAGTTATGGACAGATTTGGATGAAATTTTCAGGGTTTGTTGGAAATGGGATAAGGAAGAATTGATTAAATTTTGGTGGTGATCGGGGGTGGGGGGGCCCACAGGGGGGGCGCAGACCAGAAAATTTCATCAAAATCTGTCCATAACTTTTTGAGTTATGTTGCACACTAACGGACAGACAAACAAACAAACAAACAAACCCTGGCAAAAACATAACCTCCTTGGCGTGGGGGGGCCCACGGGGTGGGGGTGGGGGGGGGCACTGATCAGCCTTGGCGGAGGTCTGCGCTCTCCGAGTGCTTTTCTAGTTATTTTTTTTTAATTATATGTGACATCCGGGCTTATAGTGTAACCCAGGTCTTATTAAACAGTGAAAGCTTATCTTTTAATGCATATCTTATTTATTCTAGTTGAAGTGCGTTGGTTAACTCCTCAAGCCACCTCTTCAAGGTAGAGACAGTTGTATTTTTCTAGATCAGAAGGATCAGTTTCGTTTCCATTATTAAAGCTATACCGTATGATGTGGCATTTTTACACTTTTCTTTTGTCATCTTAAAATGCTCCTAATAAGCACGTGTCAAACTAAAATGTAAAAGAAATCCACCAGGTATTGAAACTCAAAAATGTTTAATTCTCATATATTTCTGATAAAAGTCTGACCAATCATTTTAGTCGGTCCGAATGAAATAATTGGCCGAACCTGGCTGAGCGTCCTGTCAATCATCCATTACGCCCGTCCAGTATCCGATCCATTATCGCTGTCTCCGCATCCGATATGTGTCCCTCTGAATCTGACGCTTCACTCGCGCTGCTTCTCCTGTCGCTGACCACAGTCTACTGTCTAATGATGTATATGGACAGAACTCAAATGCACACGTTGAAGGGAAAAAACAGATTTATTAACATCAACAACAACTAAGGGGAACAAACAGGAGTCTGATGAATGAAGGATGGAGATAAAAGCCCGGAAGTCTGGTGTACTGGACTGAACAGGTCTGCACAAAGCTCAGTTTTTATGACCGTGGGACTCATACAGGTACATGTACATAGTGTCACACAGTGTAGGATTATGTAGGACAGGGCTCTCAAACTCATTTTCTTTCAGGGGCCACATTCAGCCCAATTTGATCTCCAGTGGGCCGGGCCAGTAAAATGATAACATAATAACCTATAAATAATGACAACTCCAAATTGTTGTCTTTGTTTTAGTGCAAAAAACCCCCCATTAAATTATGAAAATATTTACTTTTATGAAGTATCCAAACAAAAAAGATGTGAATAACCTGAAAAGACTGAAATTTCTTAAGAAAAATAAGTGCAATTTTAACAATATTATGCCTCAACTTATCATTTCTACATGTGCATTATGGGTCGGATCTACAAAGACACTAAACACTTAGTAAAAGGCAGAAAATAGTTAAAATTGTGCTTAATTTTCTTTAGACATTTCAGGTTGTTCATACTTGTTCAGGTTATTCACATTTTATTGTTATAGGGTAGTTTGTAAATGTAAATATTTTCATAATTTAATGTTATTTTTTTGCACTAAAACAAAGAAAAAAATTTGAAGTTGTCAGTATTTATAGGCATAATGAAAGATAATTTTTTTCCCATCAAACCGAGAAGAAAATATGGAGTCGTTATATTCTGTAGGTTATTATCTTATTATTTTACTGGAGATCATATTGGTCTGTTTGTGGAACCTTAACTAACATAAATTCAACAGCCTTGACTGTGAAATTTTTGCACATTTTTACAATTCATCCCATGAGCCGCATTGGAACCTTTGGCGGGCTGCATTTGGCCCCTGGGCCGCATGTTTGAGACCCCTGATGTAGGATGATAAATGTATGGACTATGAAACCTCAAATGTCCACGGAAAATTCGCGGAGGCCACGCATCCACAGTGCGCGCGCCCGTCGCACCTCATCTCCGTGGTGCAGTGAAGACACTGACCCAGTACCGCACAGACCACACCCTTAAATACAGGGTCTACTGATGAAACGGGGACCGCGGGCCTGCGGCAGGTGGATGATGTATCTGATTACTGAGGAAGGGGTCCGCGGACACACTGAAACGGACCGGACCTCCGCCTCTGTTTCCTCCGCGTACATCAGGTGAGAGGAGGAGAGAGGAGGAGGAGCCTCAGAGCTCAGGCAGAGGGAAGTGGGCGGGGCTTTGGAGGGAGGCGGGTTGTTCATGTTCAAACTTTTACTAAGTGCTGTGAGAAATGCCACATCGGTAGGTATAGCTTTAACCAGCAGGAGAGGAAGTAAGTGAAAATCAGGTGTTTTCCTATATTTTATTTACTAATCATGTAGATGTTCATAAAAGTTTAGATTAAAGTTGAGGGTTATTATGTCATAAAACTCAGTCAAATGTGACTTTATCTGCAAATATATCATTAACTGAACATAAACCAAGTGTCTCCATCCACTGTCATATATCAAACTGGTGATAAATGACAAAAGTTTCAAATTTACTGCTGAATCAATATTGTAGAAGATCACGGTGTTTCCACGGTAACTACGGAGCCTCTGAACATCCAAATGGGTCATATCTGATGACACATTGCATTTTTAAAAGTGATTTATTACAATTTGTTATAATATTATCCTGTGTATTTTGCATTTTTCAGTGTAAATCATGCACTTTACTATATTTAATTCACTGATAATGCAGATATTCACGAAAACTCATAGTAAATTGACCCCAACATTTTTAAATCCCTTTTAAAAACTCATTTATTTAAGATTGCTTTTAATGTTTAATCTTAATGTTTAATATTTAGCTGTTTTATATTCGTATACCTGCCTTTTGCACCTGTTTTTAATCTGTTTTTAATGTTTGTTTCTGTTTTTATCTGCTGCATGTGAAGTGTCTTTGAGTTATATGAAAAGCACTATACAAATAAAATGTATTATTATTATTATTATTATTATTATTATTATTATTATTATTAATAATAATAAATTCAATGGTTATTATGTCAGAAACAGAGAAAACTGACAAAAAAGTAACTTTTTTTACTAAAAATATCAATAATTGAATGTAAAAATAAGTTTGTCCATCCACTGTCATTGATCCAACTCCAAATGGGTCATATCTGATGACACATTGCATTTTTTTAAAGTGATTTATTACAATTTGTTATAATATTATCCTGTGTATTTTGCATTTTTCAGTGTAAATCATGCACTTTACTATATTTAATTCACTGATAATGCAGATATTCACGAAAACTCGTAGTAAATTGACCCCAACATTTTTAAATCCCTTTTAAAAACTCATTTATTTAAGATTGCTTTTAATGTTTAATCTTAATGTTTAATATTTAGCTGTTTTATATTCGTATACCTGCCTTTTGCACCTGTTTTTAATCTGTTTTTAATGTTTGTTTCTGTTTTTATCTGCTGCATGTGAAGTGTCTTTGAGTTATATGAAAAGCACTATACAAATAAAATGTATTATTATTATTATTATTATTATTATTAATAATAATAATAATAATAATAATAATAATAATAATAATAATAATAATAATAATAATACATTCAATGGTTATTATGTCAGAAACAGAGAAAACTGACAAAAAAGTAACTTTTTTTTTACTAAAAATATCAATAATTGAATGTAAAAATAAGTTTGTCCATCCACTGTCATTGATCCAACTCCAAATGGGTCATATCTGATGACCATGAAAAGACGACAAATTGCATTTTACACCATTTATTTACATGTATTGTTAGGATTAGTGCAGGGGTGTCAAACTCCTTTTAGTTCAGGGGCCAGATTCAGCTAAATTTGATCTGAAGTGCGCTGAACCAGTAAAATAATAACATAATAATATATAAATAATGTCAACTCCAAACTTTTCTCTATGTTTTAGAGCGGAAAAAAGTTAATTTACATTATGAAAAGGTTTACATATACAAACTATCCTTTCAAAAGATGTGAATAACACGAACAAACTGAAAAAATACATATAATTTTAACAATATTAGGCCTCAGTTTATCATTTACACATGTACATTATAACTTACAGATCACAGTGGATCTACAAACACACAAAACATTGAGTAACAGGCAGAATATTGTTAAAATTGTACTTACTTCTCTTAAGACATTTCAGGTTAGTCACATTTTTTTGCAAAATTATACTTTGTTTTAGTGTAAATACATGAAAATATTTACATTTGGAAAGAGAAACATTTGGAGTTGTCATTATTTATATGTTATTATGATAGTATTTTACTGGTCTGACCCACTTGAAATTGAATTGTTCTGAATGTGGAACCTGAACTAAAAGGATTGTTAATATCTTAGTTTAATTTTTCCATTTCACATATTCATCCTGAGGGCCGGACTGGACCCTTTGGCGGGCCGGATTTGGCACCCGGGCCGCATGTTTGACACCTGTGGAGTAGTGGATCAAAAGTCGTTAAACATTTTAGATCGGTAGATGGTTTTTGTCATCAGTGGCTGTTTTAGGTCTTTATGGATTAAATGAAGAACCTCCAAAAGTATCATCTGAGCTCAGACTGAAGAAATTCAGTCCTACAGTCTCATCCAGGAGGGCTTTTGTGTTTGGTGATAATGAATCCTTGTTGGTATGCATGGCGGAGGGGAGCTGGTTGTCATTTCGGCGTGGCAGCTCACTGTGCTTGGCTCAGTCATCAGCACAGTGTCGGTTCAGAAGTGTGACGCGATGCAAGTTGACAGTGGTACTGCAGGCTTTTGCTCTATGGCTCATGTCACATCTGGATTCCCTTTTCTTGGCCCCTCAGCTCAGAGCTTCAGGTGTCAGACTTAAAGCATATGGGGGTGGGGGTGGTGGTGCAACCTGAGGTGAAAACCCCCAAAATTCTGGGAGACTGCTTTCCATTCCTAAGGCTAGATATATGCCGCGACTTTGCAGGAAGCAAACTTAACCCCGGAGCTACGCAACTTCAGAACACATTCAGTAATGTCATATTTAACAATAGTTTTCTCCGTCAGTTCCGTCCTGCGTCATTAAAATTTGACGTTCGTATCAATAATGTACTGGATCTGAGGGAGAAACGGCTCCAAAAATCCAGGGTGCATGACAGATTGAGTGTTTAGGTTATGTTATTGTACAGAACACACACACAAAAAAAATCATTAAAAAAGTTATTCATACCTTGGAGCTGTAATAACAAGTTGGTAAAATTACACTGAATTTACTTCAGATATTTCAGGTTCAAATTTCTTCAGGTTATTCACATTTTAATATTAAAGGATGGTTTGTGAATGTAAATATTTTCATAATTTAATGACATTTTTTTTGTACTTAAAAAAGAATTGGTCGTTTTTCATTTCTAGTTGGTTCTGTTGCTCTACTTTGGATCTTTTTGGTCTGAATGTAGAACCTGGACTAAACCCCTAAAGACCCAGGCCTACTTTGGTGCAGTTTCAGAATGATTATTTTCTCTCTATTTAACATTTCTTAAGTGATTTATCACCATTTATTATAAAATAATCCTTCGTATTTTGCATTATTCCTGTGAAAATCATGTATTTTCCAATATTTAACCCTTTCATGCATGAATTGTGAGAACCTTAGTCAATATTTTTTTCTTCAGTGTTTTTAATCCTCCTTAGGCATGAAAAAAACAATGCGATCGAGTTTTTTTTTTTTTCCTATGGAGTTACAAAAATATCCATGCATTTAATTTCTGAAGTAAAGAAACATATTTTTAAAATCCAATATAAGAAAGTGATATGAAAACAATGAAATAAAAACATTTTTAATGCTGCTAATCTGATGTCTTCTCACATTTTAACATATTCTGATGCCAGTAATTACTCACTTCATGGAGATAATATGCAAAAAAAAACTTCTTGCCTAACAAATAGCAATTGATTTACAGGGTGGGGAAGCAAAATTTACAATGAACATTTAGTTGTTTTTTCTCAGCAGGCACCACGTCAGTTGTTTTGAAACCAAACATATATTGATGTCATAATCATACCTAACACTATTATCCATACCTTTTCACAAACTTTTGCCCATATGAGTAATCAGGAAAGCAAACGTCAAAGAGTGTGTGATTTGCTGAATGCACTCGTCACACCGAAGCAGATTTCAAAAACAGTTGGAGTGTCCATAAAGACTGTTTATAATGGAAAGAAGAGAATGACTATGAGCAAAACTATTACCAGAAAGTCTGGAAGTGGAGGAAGCAACAAAAAACGTACCGAAGCTTGGGTGTCAAACTAATATTTTACTGGTTTGGCCCACTGCAGATCAAATTTATCTGAATGTGGCCCCTGAGCTAAAATGAGTTTGACACCCCTGATTTAGAGGTTATTATGCTATTATTATTTTAGTTGAGATCATATTGTTCTGTAGGTGGAACCTCAACTTAAATGAGTTTGACATCCTTGATTGTTAATATCTTAAGTGTAATTTTTGCGCTTTGCAAATTCATCCCGCGGGCCGCACTGGAACCTTCGGTGGGCCGGTTTTGCCCCCGGGCCGCATGTTTGACACCCCTGATGTAGATGTTTATAAAAGCTTAGAGTAAAGTTGTGTTTTATTGTATCAGAAACAGAGAAAAGTCAAGAGCCATCACAGGTGTCTTCTAAACTAACAGAAGACTCAGTATTAAAAACAGTACGAACAGCTTTTTCAGCTCCTCGCAGCTGAAATTAGCAAATTGAGGAACTTGTAGTATTCCCCCTCCTTCTTCGTGTATCAGGATTAATAGGTACAGGGCCACAGAGGGCTTGTGTTTGACAATGAGGCATGAATCCGCCAATACACAAATCGAGTCTGCCATGTGTTTCTGCCCGGAATGATTTAGGATCAGTTTGGGAGAGCTCCTCAGAGGTTAAGCGGGAACTCTGTGGTGCATTGCACCTCTGAAAGCAACCAATACTGACAAGGATGAAAGAGATCCTGTGGAGATACATTTGCCTATTTATTTTAATTTCAAAGGCAGCTTGAAAGAGGAATCCAATAAAAGTGTCTTTATTGCTTTAATGCATGTTAGCAGATGCACAAACATGCATGCAAGCGAAGGCGTACATGCACACTAATTCACCAACACATTTTTCTCCTCTAACACATGCGTCTACACACTCACACACACACACACACACACACACACGTGCAGATTGTTTCATTATCGCTAAATGGAGCTTTCTCAAAAGACTAAACCAGTGTCTGAATGCTGTTTTCAGCACAACTAATGAAAGTGGGGCACAGCCATGATGTCTCGTGTGAATAGACAAAATCAGAATCAGCTTTTCCAGTGTGAAGCGTCACGTTTTGATGGTCTTCTGTGCAAAGAACTTTCCAATTTAAACTGTCCTCCCTTGTCATATCGCAGATGCTGGCTCAAAAAAAAAAAAAAAAAGAAAAAAAAGAAATGAATATTGCCATGGAATGGATGTTGTTGGGAGGCAGTGGGTGGGGGGTCAGGGTGGGGGTACTGATGGAAGAAAGAAAGAAGTGGGGTAGAGATTTTAATTGTTCTATTTTAACCCTTTCACGCTTTAAATACATGTTTCTTAGCTTCAAAAATTAAACGCATGGTGTTCAGCTGAGTAGACATTTTTGTGACTTCACAAAAAATAGGTTCATTAAAAAAAAATTCATTTGCATTGTTTTTTTTCATGCCGAAAGAGGAATAAAAACTCTCAAGAAAAAAATATTGACTGAGGTTCTCATAATTCCTGTGTGAAAGGGTTAATGAAGAATTCAGACCCAAAATGCAAAATATCACTCCTTTAACTATAATTTATTCACACGTTTGACTATATCTACAAATGAGGTGACTATACTTAACATTTTCTAGTAATGTTGTCAAAGTTATATTCTTAAGTGCATTCTTATTAATTTTTTAAATTATATTTGACATCCAGGCTTATAGTGTAACCCAGGTCTTATTAAACAGTGAAAGTTTATCTTTTAATGCCTAACGGTGCGGTGGTTAACTCCTCAAGAATCCGTGTATCATCCGTTCATTCGTTTTTCAATTTAAAACCAAAAATCAAAAACAAAAAAAAAACAACTTGTTTTTCTGTTTTTCATTTTCAAAACCACAATGAAAGACAGATAACAGTTTGTTTTTCCATTTCCCGATTTTGTGCTCAAATGAAAAATGGAAAAAACGGATAACGACGGTTTCATCTGATTTTGCTATTTTCAATATAGTTAAGTTGTCTGACCCAGAAGTAGTCGTTACTAGGGAAAAATAAACAAACGGAATTTTACGAATTAACGAGATACTGTTTTCTGAAAAAAAATTTAATTCGCCAATGTTTTTCTGAATTAATTAATTTAGAAAAACAGACTTTAATTCATTCATTCATTCAGAAAAACAGAGCCAAATTAATTTTCTGTGTGAATGCAATACGCTTCCGTACGTCTCAAAAAGCTGCTTAATTATAGCAAAATATTCCTCCAGTCCAGCCATGATTCTATTTGTTTATTTTTTCCCTAGTAACGACTACTTCCGGGTCAGACAACTGAACTATATTGAAAAAGCAAAATCAGATGAAACGGTCGTTATCCGTTTTTTCCATTTTTCATTTGAGCACAAAATCGGGAAATGGAAAAACAAACCGATATGAGTTTTTCATTCTGGTTTCGAAAATGAAAAACAAAAAAATTAGTCGTTTTTTTTTTTTGTTTGTTTGTTTTTTGATTTTTGGTTTTAAATTGAAAAACGAATGAACGAATAATACACAGATTCTCAAGCCACCTCTTCAAGGTAGGGACAGTTGCATTTTTCCAGATCAGAAGAATCAGTTTCTTTGTGGATCTAGATGGTCTTCTGTGCAAAGAACTTTCCTATTTAAACTGTCCTCCCTTGACATATCGCAGACGCTGGCTCAAAAAAAAAAAAAAAAAAAAAAGAAATGAATATTGTCATGGAATGGATGTTGTTGGGAAGCAATGGGTGGGTGGGGGTACTGATGGAAGAAAGAAAGGAGAGCGCTGCATCAGTGGGGTAGAGATTTTAATTGTTCTATTTTAACCCTTTCATGCATGAATTATGAAAACCCTCGTCAATATTTTTTCTTGAGTGTTTTTATTCCTCTTTAGGCATGAAAAAAAATAATGCAAATGAATTTTTGGTAACACTTTATTTGAAGGTGTAGTTTATAATGCATTAAGTGCACATTCATAAGACATTATAATGCATTTATAATGCATTATAAAAGTAATTACAACAGTTTATGATCATGTACAACAACTTATACCAAGGTTAATAAAGTATTATAAGTGTAGGCATAATGGCAAAAAACGGATAACAACGGTTTCATCTGATTTTGCTATTTTCAATATAGTTAAGTTGTCTGACCCAGAAGTAGTCGTTACTA
The DNA here is from genome assembly GCF_902148855.1 of Sphaeramia orbicularis. Lineage (NCBI taxonomy): Eukaryota > Metazoa > Chordata > Actinopteri > Kurtiformes > Apogonidae > Sphaeramia > Sphaeramia orbicularis. The sequence continues at coordinate 9,740,151 of NC_043964.1, forward strand.
GGGAAAAAATAAACAAACGGAATTTTCCGAATTAACGAGATACTGTTTTCTGAAAAAAAATTAAAATCGGTAATTGTTTTTCTGAATTAATTAATTCAGAAAAACAGACTTTAATTCATTCATTCATTCATTCAGAAAAACAGAGCCAAATTAATTTTCTGTGTGAATGCAATACGCTTCCGTACGTCTCAAAAAGCTGCTTAATTATAGCAAAATATTCCTCCAGTCCAGCCATGATTCTATTTGTTTATTTTTTCCCTAGTAACGACTACTTCCGGGTCAGACAACTGAACTATATTGAAAAAGCAAAATCAGATGAAACGGTCGTTATCCGTTTTTTCCATTTTTCGTTTGAGCACAAAATCGGGAAATGGAAAAACAAACCGATATGAGTTTTTCATTCTGGTTTCGAAAATGAAAAACAAAAAAATTAGTCGTTTTTTTTTTTTTTTTTGTTTGTTTTTTGATTTTTGGTTTTAAATTGAAAAACGAATGAACGAATAATACACGATTCTCAAGCCACCTCTTCAAGGTAGGGACAGTTGCATTTTTCCAGATCAGAAGAATCAGTTTCTTTGTGGATCTAGATGGTCTTCTGTGCAAAGAACTTTCCTATTTAAACTGTCCTCCCTTGTCATATCGCAGACGCTGGCTCAAAAAAAAAAAAAAAAAAAAAAAAGAAATGAATATTGTCATGGAATGGATGTTGTTGGGAAGCAATGGGTGGGTGGGGGTACTGATGGAAGAAAGAAAGGAGAGCGCTGCATCAGTGGGGTAGAGATTTTAATTGTTCTATTTTAACCCTTTCATGCATGAATTATGAAAACCCTCGTCAATATTTTTTCTTGAGTGTTTTTATTCCTCTTTAGGCATGAAAAAAAATAATGCAAATGAATTTTTGGTAACACTTTATTTGAAGGTGTAGTTTATAATGCATTAAGTGCACATTCATAAGACATTATAATGCATTTATAATGCATTATAAAAGTCATTACAACAGTTTATGATCATGTACAACAACTTATACCAAGGTTAATAAAGTATTATAAGTGTAGGCATAATGGCAAAAAACGGATAACGACGGTTTCATCTGATTTTGCTATTTTCAATATAGTTAAGTTGTCTGACCCAGAAGTAGTCGTTACTAGGGAAAAAATAAACAAACGGAATTTTACGAATTAACGAGATACTGTTTTCTGAAAAAAAATTAAAATCGGCAATTGTTTTTCTGAATTAATTAATTCAATTTATTTTTTCCCTAGTAACGACTACTTCCGGGTCAGACAACTGAACTATATTGAAAAAGCAAAATCAGATGAAACGGTCGTTATCCGTTTTTTCCATTTTTCATTTAAGCACAAAATCGGGAAATGGAAAAACAAACCATTATCAGTTTTTCATTCTGGTTTTGAAAATGAAAAACAAAAACTGAGTCTTTTTTTTGTTTGTTTGTTTGTTTTTTTTGTTTTTTGATTTTTGGTTTTAAATTGAAAAACGAATGAATGAATAATACACGGATTCTCAAGCCGCCTCTTCAAGGTAGGGAGTTGCATTTTTCCAGATCAGAAGAATCAGTTTCTTTGTGGATCTAGATGGTCTTCTGTGCAAAGAACTTTCCTATTTAAACTGTCCTCCCTTGTCATATCGCAGACGCTGGCTCAAAAAAAAAAATAAAAAAAAAATAAATGAATATTGTCATGGAATGGATGTTGTTGGGAAGCAATGGGTGGGTGAGTGGGGGGGGGGGGGGTCAGGGGGGGGGTACTGATGGAAGAAAGAAAGGAGAGCGCTGCATCAGTGGGGTAGAGATTGCTGTGGTGTACAGTAGCACAAATCCTAAATTCTGTGCAGATCCAACGGTAGCTAGGAAACAGCTGACAGTAAAATGGGGGGATCAAAGGGATTAGTGTGCCCAGTTTGAGCCCAAACTGTAACCCTTCCACTTCTCCCACTGCCAGGCTTTTTATACATTCACCCCTGTATTTCAGTTTCTATTCTTGGCCTGTTCGTCGCAACTCCATCTGTGGTTTTCTTCTTCTTCGGATTGTTTAATTTGGAATAACCCTTTAACATCCTTTTTATCGCTTACTTACTTACTTTCACAGAAAAACAAAAAAACAAAAAAAAACAAAACAGTCATGTCTCAGTTTTAGAAAAGAAGGTGGCTAAGTGGAGGATGACACCCCCACCCCCCCCAACCTGAACCCAAACTCTCATCCGGGCTTGACAAAAATACAAATGCCTACACACGAGTAATCCAGACAAAACAAAGGCATTGCATCTAAGGAAAGAAGATGCACATGTCAGACACAATCAGTGCTGCCGTCGGTGATCTGAGTGAGATTTCCTGTCAGTGGAGCTGGAGACGCAGCCTGTTTAATTCTGCAGGGGACCGCCATATCCCCCCATGCCTCGGTCACTGTCTCCTCTCGTCTCAGAGCCAGAAAGACGTACCTTAACAAATGAACCCAAGCGTCTCCTGTTGGGGGACGTGTACTGTATTCTGCCACAAGGTCTTCTCTTACCATGTTGCCCCCCCACCCCCACCCCCCATTTCTATTCTAACTGGAGAAACAGCGGACATGTGAACACACTCTAGGCCGACACAGAGCTTTACCCAGGAGACTAAAGCCAAATCGGATCTACATCACATGTGACGTACATATGATGGTCTCAAAACTGATTTGTGATGCTTGACTTAAGCAGGGTTGGCTCTGGTTGTTCTCCTTTTGTTCGTTAAGCGGACGCATGGTTGCTGCCAAGGTTATTAACGAAAACAAAATGACGAAAACTAGAGTTAAAAAAACATTTTTGTGAACTGAAATAAATAAAAACTTTTATTCAAAGACAAAACGATAACTGAAACTGTATTGTGTGCTAACAAAACTGACTAAAACGTATAAAATGATGTTTAAAATTCCATCTTTTTTCACTTAGATCGATTTATTTCGCACTTCACGGTCCATCACTTCTCGTCACTTTAGAGTCGTCTTTTCGTCCACACTTTACCTAGAAACATGGAGATTAAAGTTGGGAGAAAGTATTGAGTCCTGTCTGGGATTTCTATGAAAATATAGGATATGAAAAAACTAAAACTAAGCATTTAGAAAAAAACGAAAGCTAATAAAAACTAGCAAACCCGCTAAAAACCAATTAAAACGAACTGATTTGTGATGCTTGACTTAAGCAGGGTTGGCTCTGGTTGTTCTCCTTTTGTTCGTTAAGCGGACGCATGGTTGCTGCCAAGGTTATTAACGAAAACAAAATGACGAAAACTAGAGTTAAAAAAACATTTTTGTGAACTGAAATAAATAAAAACTGTTATTCAAAGACAAAACGATAACTGAAACTGTATTGTGTGCTTACAAAACTGACTAAAACGTATAAAAATGATGGATAAAATTCCCTTCATTTTAATCTTTGTCAATGTCAGACTGATCTGAGATTAATTTATTTCACACTTCACGGTCCGTCACTTCTCGTCACTTTAGAGTCGTCTTTTCGTCCACACTTTACCTGGAAACATGGAGATTAAAGTTGGGAGAAAGTATTGAGTCCTGTCTGGGATTTCTATGAAAATATAGGATATGAAAAAACTAAAACTAAGCATTTAGAAAAGAACGAAAGCTAATAAAAACTAGCAAACCCGCTAAAAACCAATTAAAACGAACTGATTTGTGATGCTTGACTTAAGCAGGGTTGGCTCTGGTTGTTCTTTTGTTCGTTAAGCGGACGCATGGTTGCTGCCAAGGTTATTAACGAAAACAAAATGACGAAAACTAGAGTTAAAAAAACATTTTTGTGAACTGAAATAAATAAAAACTGTTATTCAAAGACAAAACGATAACTGAAACTGTATTGTGTGCTAACAAAACTGACTAAAACGTATAAAAATTATGTTTAAAATTCCATCTTTTTTCACTTAGATCCAAGCCCGGATTAACCATATGGGCAACTGGGCAATTGCCCAGGGGCCCGCAACCTCTGAAGGGCCCTGGGTAGCTCTGGCATAACGAAAATATCTGGTTATCTTTTGCTTATAAATGAAACTGTCCGCTGTCCGGAGCCATTGCACTGCACAGAAACCCTGCTCCTGCTGTCTGTGACCGTGAGCTGAGACCCTCTCCTCATTGGTCAGTCCAAAAAGCAAATCAGCGGTGACGCAAATCAACGTGCGTGCACTGGGCGGGATGTGAGATGTCAAGAACTACACGACATACAGGGGTTGGACAAAATAATGGAAACACCTAACATTGTGGCATCATAGAAGGTGTTTCCATTATTCTGTCCAACCCCTGTACGCGATGTACGCGAATCAAAACATTGCAAACATGGAGAAGCAGCTAAGTGCCAAATGAAAATTAAAAAAGGAGAGAGACATTAAAAAAGCTGAAAATTTAAAGAAGGTAGTGTAGTGGATCAATTTTAGATTATACTGATGCTAATGTGTTTTGTTTTCATATCATCATATGCAAGTGAGTGGCCTTGACAAGAGGCTATAGTGGTGCACTTGTAGTTCTACGAGCATTTACACATTTGTACATCAAAATGCATTTGATGATAGTTAGATACTGAAGTATGGGGTATATTTATATATATTCCTGGAACTTATTCTGTATTTTGCCAGATTATAGCGATCCTGGGGTTGTGATGATGGGGCCCTTGAATATTGTTGCCCAGGGTACAATGAAGTGTTAATCTGGCCCTGCTTAGATCGATTTATTTCGCACTTCACGGTCCATCACTTCTCGTCACTTTAGAGTCGTCTTTTCGTCCACACTTTACCTAGAAATATGGAGATTAAAGTTGGGAGAAAGTATTGAGTCCTGTCTGGGATTTCTATGAAAATATAGGATATGAAAAAACTAAAACTAAGCATTTAGAAAAGAACGAAAGCTAATAAAAACTAGCAAACCCGCTAAAAACCAATTAAAACGAACTGATTTGTGATGCTTGACTTAAGCAGGGTTGGCTCTGGTTGTTCTTTTGTTCGTTAAGCGGACGCATGGTTGCTGCCAAGGTTATTAACGAAAACAAAATGACGAAAACTAGAGTTAAAAAAACATTTTTGTGAACTGAAATAAATAAAAACTGTTATTCAAAGACAAAACGATAACTGAAACTGTATTGTGTGCTTACAAAACTGACTAAAACGTATAAAAATGATGTTTAAAATTCCATCTTTTTTCACTTAGATCGATTTATTTCGCACTTCACGGTCCGTCACTTCTCGTCACTTTAGAGTCGTCTTTTCGTCCATACTTTACCTAGAAATATGGAGATTAAAGTTGGGAGAAAGTATTGAGTCCTGTCTGGGATTTCTATGAAAATATAGGATATGAAAAAACTAAAACTAAGCATTTAGAAAAGAATGAAAGCTAATAAAAACTAGCAAACCCGCTAAAAACCAATTAAAACGAACTGATTTGTGATGCTTGACTTAAGCAGGGTTGGCTCTGGTTGTTCTTTTGTTCGTTAAGCGGACGCATGGTTGCTGCCAAGGTTATTAACGAAAACAAAATGACGAAACTAGAGTTAAAAAAACATTTTTGTGAACTGAAATAAATAAAAACTGTTATTCAAAGACAAAACGATAACTGAAACTGTATTGTGTGCTTACAAAACTGACTAAAACGTATAAAAATGATGGATAAAATTTCCTTCATTTTAATCTTTGTCAATTAGATCGATTTATTTCGCACTTCACGGTCCGTCACTTCTCATCACTTTAGAGTCGTCTTTTCGTCCACACTTTACCTAGAAATATGGAGATTAAAGTTGGGAGAAAGTATAGAGTCCTGTCTGGGATTTCTATGAAAATATAGGATATGAAAAAACTAAAACTAAGCATTTAGAAAAGAACGAAAGCTAATAAAAACTAGCAAACCCGCTAAAAACTAATTAAAACGAACTGATTTGTGATGCTTGACTTAAGCAGGGTTGGCTCTGGTTGTTCTCCTTTTGTTCGTTAAGCGGACGCATGGTTGCTTCCAAGGTTATTAACGAAAACAAAATGACAAAAACTAGAGTTAAAAAAACATTTTTGTGAACTGAAATAAATAAAAACTATAATTCAAAGACAAAACGATAACTGAAACTGTATTGTGTGCTTACAAAACTGACTAAAACGTATAAAAATGATGGATAAAATGCCATCTTTTGTCAGATCGATTTATTTCGCACTTCACGGTCCGTCACTTTTCGTCACTTTAGAGTCGTCTTTTCGTCCACACTTTACCTGGAAACATGAAGACTAAAGTTGGGAGAAAGTATAGAGTCCTGTCTGGGATTTCTATGAATATGATGGTGAGGAAGATAAAAGATATGAAAAAACTAAAAATAGACTGAAACCAAGCATTTAGAAAAAAACAAAAATTAACAAAATCAAGCAAACCTGCTCTAAAAACTTAAGACAAACTGAATTGTGATGCTTGACTTAAGCAGGGCTGGCTCTGGTTGTTCTCCTTTTGTTCGTTAAGTGGACGCATGATTGCTGCCAAGGCTATTATCATTAACAAAAACTAACGAAATGACAAAAACTAGAATTGAAAAAAACATTTTTGTTAACTGAAATGAATAAAAACCATAACAAGTGTTCAGAGAACGCAAACCTCCGCCAAGCACCCTGAACAGTGTGCATGTGTGGATCGACTATTTTCTTTTTAAATTCAACAGTTTCAAGGTTGTTCCATACAGCAGAAAAAGGTGAAGCTTGGTACCAGTCATGTGTATGTCAAGTTGTATTAAATTCCAATCAATATTTTTTGAGCTATAATGAAAAATGTGTCGTGAATGGGATTTTCAGTGTTAAATTGAAATGTCCACAGAGTCCACATTCCACAGTGGATGTGGACAATTTTGCACCAGATACAAGATATTGTTCTAAGCTACAGGTGGATCAAATTGGAGGCTAATCGGAATCGTTTTGAATTTTTTTACGAATTTTCAAAAATTGTGCAGTGATTAGAAATAGGAAAATTTGAGATTTTGTGACCTTGCTGTGACCTTGAACTTTGGCCTACTTGGCCCAAAATTTAATGGGTTTGTCCCAGGGCCTAGGCCTATCTGTGGGGACAATTTGGTAAAGATGGTTGGAATAGTTTTCCCGTAAAGTTGCGAACACACAAACAAACACACAAAGCAAAGTGATCACAGTACCTCCTGGTGGAGGTGATTAAAAGACAAAACGATGACTGAAACTGTATTATGTGCTTACAAAATGAACTAAAACGTATAATAAAAATGATGGATAAAATTCCCTTCATTTTCATCTTTGTCAATTAGATCGATTTATTTCGCATTTCACAGTCCATCACTTCTCGTCACTTTGGAGTCGTCTTTTCGTCCACACTTTACCTGGAAACATGAAGAAGAGAAAGTATAGAGTCCTGTCTGGGATTTCTATGAAAATATAAGATATGGAAAAACTAAAACTAAGCATTTAGAAAAAAATGAAAACTAACAAAAACTAGCAAACCTGCTCTAAAAACTAACTGATTTGTGATGCTTGACTTAAGCAGGGTTGGCTCTGGTTGTTCTCCTTTTGTTCGTTAAGCGGACACATGGTTGCTGCCAAGGTTATTAACGAAAACAAAATGACGAAAATGGTTAAAAAAATATTTTTGCTCACTGAAATAAATAAAAACTTCAATTCAAAGACAAAATGCTAACTGAAACTGTATTGTGTACTTACAAAACTAAAACGTATAAAAATGATGGATAAAATTCCCTTCATTTTCAACTTTGTCAGTTACATCGATTTATTTTGCACTTCACGGTCCGTCGCTTCTCGTCAGTTGTCGTTTAGAGTCGTCTTCTCATCCCCACTTTACCTGGAAATGTGGACACTAAAGTTAGGAGAAAGAATAGAGTCCTGTCTGGGATTTCTATGATATAAGATATGAAAAAACTAAAACTAAGCATTTAGAAAAGAATGAAAACGAATAAAAACTAGCGAACCCGCGAAAAACTAATTAAAACGAACTGATTTGTGATGCTTGACTTAAGCGGGGTTGGCTCTGGTTGTTCTCCTTTTGTTCGTTAAGCGGACGCATGGTTGCTGCCAAGGTTATTAACGAAAACAAAATGACGAAAACTAGAGTTAAAAAAACATTTTTGTGAACTGAAATAAATAAAAACTTCAATTCAAAGACAAAATGCTAACTGAAACTGTATTGTGTACTTACAAAACTAAAACGTATAAAAATGATGGATAAAATTCCCTTCATTTTCAACTTTGTCAGTTACATCGATTTATTTTGCACTTCATGGTCCGTCGCTTCTCGTCAGTTGTCGTTTAGAGTCGTCTTCTCATCCCCACTTTACCTGGAAATGTGGACACTAAAGTTAGGAGAAAGAATAGAGTCCTGTCTGGGATTTCTATGATATAAGATATGAAAAAACTAAAACTAAGCATTTAGAAAAGAATGAAAACGAATAAAAACTAGCGAACCCGCGAAAAACTAATTAAAACGAACTGATTTGTGATGCTTGACTTAAGCAGGGTTGGCTCTGGTTGTTCTCCTTTTGTTCGTTAAGCGGACGCATGGTTGCTGCCAAGGTTATTAACGAAAACAAAATGACGAAAACTAGAGTTAAAAAAACATTTTTGTGAACTGAAATAAATAAAAACTTCAATTCAAAGACAAAATGCTAACTGAAACTGTATTGTGTACTTACAAAACTAAAACGTATAAAAATGATGGATAAAATTCCCTTCATTTTCAACTTTGTCAGTTACATCAATTTATTTTGCACTTCACGGTCCGTCGCTTCTCGTCAGTTGTTGTTTAGAGTCGTCTTCTCATCCCCACTTTACCTGGAAATGTGGACACTAAAGTTAGGAGAAAGAATAGAGTCCTGTATGGGATTTATTTGAGTACGATGGCGAGAAAGATAAAAGATATGAAAAAACTAAAACCAGAGGTGTAGTCCAGGGTATACGGCGGTATTTGGAGTATACCCACTTATTTTTCCGTCAGTATTGGGTATACCCACTTGTAAATAGGCCTGATGTGCACCATTCAGTCGTATCTGCAGCCAAATTGTCCATGTTTTCCCTCAACATGGTGAAGCCATGACCCGCCCTACTCTGCCTCTAAATGGCTAGTACTCGCTGCCATCACTGATTAGATTGATTGACTTCAGGCATGAGGACTGATGAGCCAATCAGAGGCAGAGTAGGGCGGGTTATGCCAAGGAAAATATTGCTAACTAGCACTGACCTCCTCTGGAACCTGATTGGATACCTCCTCAGGTGCCGGTGCCTCCCCATTTGATTGACAGGTCACTGAATATCTCTTTGAAAGATGCGCGATTATTGGAAATGCGAACAAGAAAGGCAGAATAAATGTCTTTCAACTGAGTGACACGTATCGATAGAACCTACTTTCACTGAATACATAATTCTGAGGTAAGTTTTAAGGTGGTTTCAGAATGAGTCACTGTTTTAAACTCCTGGTCACATGACTGCACATTTAGAGAAGAAGCAATGTTGTCGCCAGTCGGTAAACTGTGTGAGTAGGCTAACCGTATGAAAGGCTAACGTTCTGAAAGGGTACCATTCTGAAAGGCTAACGTTCTGAAAGGCTAATGTTCTGAACGGCTATGTTATCCAGTGTTTGCCTCATATTGAATACATTTCCATTCCTGCAGCTGCTTGTGTGACCAGTAAAACCTACAAACTGCTCCTGATCAAGTCATGATAATACAGTCTACTCTTGTTATACCGCCAACTTCCGTTCACGGCCAAATTGGCGGTATAGCGAAAATGGCATTACAACAGGTTGTGTCCATAATGTGCATGTCTTTACTATATGATGTCTATGCTGCCTCCGTTAACCCGTTCTAATTGCGTTTCTAAATAAATCTTGATTCTGTTATGTTGTAAGGGATCATTTAAAGTGGGGAAACATTTTAAGCATTATTATACCGTGTCGGGAAATGACACCCCATCATCTTGAGGCTTTGGCTTAATCCCACGTCCTCTTCCCGACATCCTGACCTACTGAGTGTTCTGCGATAAATGAACGGTGGCCGTTCCGTAGACCTACTCGTAGCTTGTCGCGATCAGCGTCTGGCGTGTTTGTTTCAGTGCATTGTTAAAATTTATGTGTACTCGATGGCAATCACGCTGGCGGTAAAACAGTCGGGAAATCAGTGGTATAAGTGTTGTTTGTGCATGGAACTGGGCTGGCGGATGGCGATAGGCGGAAATGGTGGTAGCTAATGGAATAATGCATTGGGGATTTTTGTGCAATGGTTTTGGTTGGCGGTGAGCGAAAATGGCGGTATAACGGCGGGCGGTTTAACGAGAGTAGACTGTACTACTGATGGATTTTTTGGTAAACTAAACAGAGTAGTCTGATATGTCACTGTTTCTAAAACGGCATTTTTCTGGACTTTAAAAAAAGAAAGAAAAAAAAAAAAAGAAGCCAAAAACTGAGTATACCCACTTCTTCAGGGACCACTACACCACTGACTAAAACTAATACTAAAACTAAGCATTCAGAAAAAAAACAAAACTAGCAAACCTGCTCTAAAAACTAATTAAAACTAACTGAATTACAGAAAAAAAGGTCAAAACTAATTAAAACTAGAAGCACTCGTAGAGCGCAGACCTCTGCCAAGGCAGATCAGTGCCTCGGATTTGGATGAAAATTTCAGGATGTGTTGATACTGGCACAAGGAACAAGTGATTAAATTTTGGTGGTGATCGGGAGTGGGGTGGGGGGGCCACTGATCTGCCTTGGTGGAGGTCTGAGCTGTCTTTTCTAGAAAAGCACTCATAGAGCGCAGACCTCCGCAAAGGCAGACCAGTGTCCCCCCCACCCCACTCCCGATCACCACCAAAATTTAACTATTTGTTCCTTGTGCCAGTATCAACATTTCCTGAAATTTTCATCCAAATCCATCCATAACTTTTTGAGTTATCTTGCACACAGACAAACAGACAAACCAACGCTGACAAAAACATAACCTCCTTGGCAGAGGTAACTAAACTATAATGAAAAATCCAGAACTATTCAAACCTCGGTTCCTTCCTCGATCTTCTCTGACTTTTGTTACTGTCGCCCAGGCCTCGGGTTCCATTTCAGTTTCGTCAAAAGCACGCACAAATTGCCGGTCAAGCGATTTTAATTTAACACGGGAGCTTTTTAAAAGAATAATTTCCTGGTTCTGCAAAGGGAAAATGTCAGAGCACGTATCTTTTTTTTTTTTTTTTTTGTTGCATTGTGGACATGGTCTTCGCCCGTGGGGACAGAAGAAATGCGAGAGTCAGTCGGATTGTATCAGTTTAATAATGAAGTTGCTCCGGCCAATGCTTAATTTCATAAAATTCAATTAAAAAAGCTTCTTTCCGTTGCTGTAATCACTCAAGGGATTGCTGTCATTAAATTATAGAGGAGGAATTGTGAGAAGAAATGACAAAAAAATGGTGTGAAGGAGGCTTGTTAGGCGTACTCACTTGTCTCTTTCAAACGCTTCAAAGAGAGAAAAGTGGCAAGTGGAAAAAAGCTTATTGTCAGGTATAGAAAGAGGGTGGAGTAAGGATACTGTACGCTACGAGGATGTAAAAGACGCTCGGCATTTAGATGTCGATAATGGATGCAGACGCTCTACGTTTTTTTTTTTTTTTCTTTCTTCGCCGGCTCTGCTCTTGATGGTCTGACTTTGTTGTTGAAGCTCCTGTTATTGTTATACATGTTAAAATAGCACCAAGCACTTTTCTTAACCTCGCTACATTAGTGAGGAAAAGTGAAGAGCAGAAAAGGAGACAAGGCATATGACAGAGCCAACACGTACCCCAGCAGCCGTTTTTTACAAACACACTGTTCAGACTGCAGAGCTGACATATGCAAACTCAAAGGGTGGCGGTGTTTAAAAGCTTTAATCACACCGCTGCTCTGAGCCCGACGTGGCGTTGCACTCTGCATCATTGAAAGCTTGTTTTATTAATGTTGTCCAGAGTGAAGTATGGAGGGGGGGTGGTAGAGGGGTGGGGTGGGGGGGACAGATGCATTGTGCTCTTGATTTAAAGTGGGGTGGAGCAGAAACAATGGCCATGAAAAAAACATGGAAAGGCTTTGAGATGCAGACCAACTCCATTACTTTAGAAGGCCCACAACTGTGCACTCTTGGACGCACAGTGTCGAGAAAAACATTCACTCACAATGTTTTTTTTCTAATGTTTCTGATAAAATCTATATTTACACGGGTCAGCGTATCTGTCGGTAATTGGATTTTCTTTGCACAAAAAAAAGAAAAACTAGTGGTTAGTTGATTTTTGTTTTAAAATAGAATTAAAAAAAAAAAGAAAAATGCCTTGGAATACATTTCAAAACAGATAAACCAAATTTAAAAAGGCAGATTGATTTTTTTGTTTTCTCTCTCTAATAACAAAAAAGAAGGTTACTACCAGACTGAAACGTAAGAATCTTCCAAGTTCGTACGAAATCTGGAGTTCGTAGATGTTCGTTGAGGGAGCATGGTTAGTGTATCTTTAGGTAATTGTATTTTCTTTGCATAAACAAAAGAAAAACTAGTGGTTAGTTGATTTTTGTTTTAAAATAGAATTAAAAAAAAGAAAAATGCCTTGAAATAAATTTTAAAACAGATAAAGCAAATTTAAAAAGGCAGATTGATTTTTGTTTTCTCTCTCTAATAACAAAAAAGAAGGTTACTACCAGACTGAAACGTAAGAATCTTCCAAATTCGTACGAAATCTGGAGTTCATAGAGATTCGAGGAGGGAGCATGGTCAGTGTATCTTTTGGTATTTGGATTTTCTTTGCATAAGCAAAAGAAAAACTAGTGGTTAATTGATTTTTGTTTTGAAATAGATGAATTAAAACTGAATTTCAAGGCGTTTTTCTTTTTTTAAAACAGATAACCCAAATTAAAAAAAAAACGGATTGATTTTCATTTTCTCTTTCTAATAAAAAAAAAAAAAAACGTTACTACCAGAGATAAATGAAAAAACAGACCAAAAAATGCCTGTTTTTTCATTTTCTGAGACTGTATGAGGTCATTTTCAAGGAAAGAGCGCTAACGCCTAAGTCACAATGATTTTTATGAACAATGGCTTTGTACAGATCTTTGAGTTCGTACGAAATCTGGAGTTCGTAGACGTTCGTTGAGGGAGCATGGTCAGTGTATCTTTTGGTAATTGTATTTTCTTTGCATAAACAAAAGAAAAACTAGTGGTTAGTTGATTTTTGTTTTAAAATAGACTTAAAAAAAAAAGAAAAATGCCTTGAAATACATTTCAAAACAGATAAACCAAATTTAAAAAGACAGATTGATTTTCTTTGTTTTCTCTCTCTAATAACAAAAAAGAAAGTTACTACCAGACTGAAACATAAGAATCTTCCAAGTTCGTACGAAATCTGGAGTTCGTAGATGTTCGTTGAGGGAGCATGGTTAGTGTATCTTTAGGTAATTGTATTTTCTTTGCATAAACAAAAGAAAAACTAGTGGTTAGTTGATTTTTGTTTTAAAATAGAATTAAAAAAAGAAAAATGCCTTGAAATAAATTTTAAAACAGATAAAGCAAATTTAAAAAGGCAGATTGATTTTTGTTTTCTCTCTCTAATAACAAAAAAGAAGGTTACTACCAGACTGAAACGTAAGAATCTTCCAAGTTCGTACGAAATCTGGAGTTCATAGAGATTCGAGGAGGGAGCATGGTCAGTGTATCTTTTGGTATTTGGATTTTCTTTGCATAAACAAAAGAAAAACTAGTGGTTAATTGATTTTTGTTTTGAAGTAGATGAATTAAAACTGAATTTCAAGGCGTTTTTCTTTTTTTAAAACAGATAACCCAAATCTAAAAAAAAAACGGATTGATTTTTGTTTTCTCTTTCTAATAAAAAAAAAAACAAAACGTTACTACCAGAGAGAAATGAAAAAACAGACCAAAAAATGCCTGTTTTTTTTTCATTTTCTGAGACTGTATGAGGTCATTTTCAAGGAAAGAGCGCTAACGCCTAAGTCACAATGATTTTTATGAACAATGGCTTTGTACAGATCTTCGAGTTCGTATGAAATCTGGAGTTCGTAGACATTCGTTGAGGGAGCATGGTTAGTGTATCTTTAGGTAATTGTATTTTCTTTGCATAAACAAAAGAAAAACTAGTGGTTAGTTGATTTTTGTTTTGAAATAGATGAATTAAAACTGAATTTCAAGGCGTTTTTCTTTTTTTAAATCAGATAACCCAAATTAAAAAAAAAACGGATTGATTTTCATTTTCTCTTTCTAATAAAAAAAAAAAAAAACGTTACTACCAGAGAGAAATGAAAAAACAGACCAAAAAATGCCTGTTTTTTTCATTTTCTGAGACTGTATGAGGTCATTTTCAAGGAAAGAGCGCTAACGCCTAAGTCACAATGATTTTTATGAACAATGGCTTTGTACAGATCTTAGAGTTCGTACAAAATCTGGAGTTCGTAGACGTTCGTTGAGGGAGCATGGTTAGTGTATCTTTAGGTAATTGTATTTTCTTTGCATAAACAAAAGAAAAACTAGTGGTTAGTTGATTTTTGTTTTAAAATAGAATTAAAAAAAAGAAAAATGCCTTGAAATACATTTCAAAACAGATAAACCAAATTTAAAAAGACAGATTGATTTTTGTTTTCTCTCTCTAATAACAAAAAAGAAGGTTACTACCAGACTGAAACGTAAAAATCTTCCAAATTCGTACGAAATCTGGAGTTCATAGAGATTCGAGGAGGGAGCATGGTCAGTGTATCTTTTGGTATTTGGATTTTCTTTGCATAAACAAAAGAAAAACTAGTGGTTAATTGATTTTTGTTTTGAAATAGATGAATTAAAACTGAATTTCAAGGCGTTTTTCTTTTTTTAAATCAGATAACCCAAATTTAAAAAAAAACGGATTGATTTTCATTTTCTCTTTCTAATAAAAAAAAAAAAAAAACGTTACTACCAGAGAGAAATGAAAAAACAGACCAAAAAATGCCTGTTTTTTTCATTTTCTGAGGCTGTATGAGGTCATTTTCAAGGAAAGAGCGCTAACGCCTAAGTCACAATGATTTTTATGAACAATGGCTTTGTACAGATCTTCGAGTTCGTACGAAATCTGGAGTTCGTAGACGTTCGTTGAGGGAGCATGGTTAGTGTATCTTTAGGTAATTGTATTTTCTTTGCATAAACAAAAGAAAAACTAGTGGTTAGTTGATTTTTGTTTTAAAATAGAATTTAAAAAAAAGAAAAATGCCTTGGAATACATTTCAAAACAGATAAACCAAATTTAAAAAGACAGATTGATTTTTGTTTTCTCTCTCTAATAACAAAAAAGAAGGTTACTACCAGACTGAAACGTAAGAATCTTCCAAGTTCGTACGAAATCTGGAGTTCGTAGACGTTCGTTGAGGGAGCATGGTTAGTGTATCTTTAGGTAATTGTATTTTCTTTGCATAAACAAAAGAAAAACTAGTGGTTAGTTGATTTTTGTTTTAAAATAGAATTTAAAAAAAAGAAAAATGCCTTGGAATACATTTCAAAACAGATAAACCAAATTTAAAAAGACAGATTGATTTTTTTGTTTTCTCTCTCTAATAACAAAAAAGAAGGTTACTACCAGACTGAAACGTAAGAATCTTCCAAGTTCGTACGAAATCTGGAGTTCGTAGAGATTCGAGGAGGGAGCATGGTCAGTGTATCTTTTGGTATTTGGATTTTCTTTGCATAAACAAAAGAAAAACTAGTGGTTAATTGATTTTTGTTTTGAAATAGATGAATTAAAACTGAATTTCAAGGCGTTTTTCTTTTTTTAAAACAGATAACCCAAATTAAAAAAAAAACGGATTGATTTTCTTTTTCTCTTTCTAATAACAAAAAAAAAAGGTGACTACCAGAGAGAAATGAAAAAACAGACCAAAAAATGCCTCTTTTTTTTCATTTTCTGAGACTGTATGAGGTCATTTTCAAGGAAAGAGCGCTAATGCCTAAGTCACAATGATTTTTATGAACAATGGGTTTGTACGAATCTTCGAGTTCGTACGAAATCTGGAGTTCGTAGACGTTCGTTGAGGGAGCATGGTTATTGTATCTTTAGGTAACTGTATTTTATTTGCATAAACAAAAGAAAAACTAGAGGTTAATTGATTTTTGTTTTGAAATAGATGAATTAAAACTGAATTTCAAGGCGTTTTTCTTTTTTTTTTTTTTTAAAGCACATGAACCAAAACAGATTGATTTTCATTTTCTCTTTCTAATAACAAAAAAGAAAGTTACTACCTGACTGAAAAATATAAATCTTCCAGTTCATACAAAATCTGGAGTTCGTAGAGGTTCATTGAGGGATTAAAAAGTTGCTAAATCAGTGGATGTTTTTCGTTTTCAGCAGTTGTTTGGACTTTTAAGGGTTAAACAGTGGCTTTTAGACATTCCATGTTTTCTTTTCTGTCTGTTTTAGTCACATGGTACACACAGGAGTTAGGACTGGATTGCATAACCATTGTTTTTGATTGTCTAATCATTATTTCTGTGACTGTATATAAGCATTTAGGCTATATTTTACAGTGAGTTGACTTAAAATCAGCCTCATTGTTTGTATTTTCTATATTATGGACGAAGACCATAACCATTTGTCATACTATACTGGTTTTACTGGTTAATCAATGTCGCAGAAGTGTTTCCATGTTTACTACGGAGCCTCTGAGCGTCCAAATGGGTCATATCTGATGTCGCTAAAAGCTTAGAAACCGCATTTTATCTGAATTATTTCAACACACTGACAAGATTAATGCTTGAAAAGTTGCTAAATCAGTGGATGTTTTTCGTTTTCAGCAGCTGTTTGGACTTTTAAGGGTTAAACAGTGGCTTTTAGACATTCCATGTTTTCTTTTCTGTCTGTTTTAGTCACATGGTACACACAGGAGTTAGTACTTGATCGCATAGCCATTGTTTTTGATGGTCTAATCATTATTTCTGCAACAGTATATAAGCATTTAGCCTCTTCTGTCTCAACATAATTTACAGTCAGTTGACAAAATCAGCCTCATTATTTGTATTTTTTTGTAATACGGACGAAGACCATAACCATTTGTCAAACTACGCTGGTTTTACTGGTAAATCAATGTCGCAGAAGTCTGAGCATCCAAATGGGTCATATCTGATGTCGCTAAAAGCTAAGAAACTGCATTTTATCAGAATTATTTCAACATATTGACAGGATTAAAGCTTAAAAAGTTGCTAAATCAGTGGATGTTTTTCGTTTTCAGCAGCTGTTTGGACTTTTAAGGGTTAAACAGTGGCTTTTAGACATTCCATGTTTTCTTTTCTGTCTGTTTTAGTCACATGGTACACACAGGAGTTAGTACTTGATCGCATAGCCATTGTTTTTGATGGTCTAATCATTATTTCTGCAACTGTATATAAGCATTTAGCCTCTTCTGTCTCAACATAATTTACAGTCAGTTGACAAAATCAGCCTCATTATTTGTATTTTCATCTTATTTCTTGCACTTCAAAAATTCTATGCATAATCAAATATTTTAATGTGCGCTGCTTTTATTTTTATTTTATTGTATTTCTCTCAAATTTCATCTTATTTCTTGCACTTTAAAAATTCTATGCATAATCAAATATTTTAACATGCGCTGTTTTTATATTTATTTTTATTTTATTGTATTTCTCTCAAAATTTCATTTTATTTCTTGATGTATAATCAAATCTTAATGTATTTTAATATTGTATTTTTTCAATCAATGTGAAGCACTTTGGGCTACAATTTCTGTATGAAAGGTGCTATACAAATAAAGTTTATTATTATTATTATTATTATTATTATTATTATTATTATTATTATTATTATTATTATTATTATTATTTTCTGTATTACGGACGAAGACCATAACCATTTGTCAAACTACGTTGGTTTTACTGGTAAATCAATGTTGCAGAAGTCTGAGCGTCCAAATGGGTCATATCTGATGTCGCTAAAAGCTAAGAAACTGCATTTTATCTGAATTATTTCAACGTATTGACAGGATTAAAGCTTAAAAAGTTGCTAAATCAGTGGATGTTTTTCATTTTCAGCAGCTGTTTGGGCTTTTAAGGGTTAAACAGTGGCTTTTTTTTTTTTTTTTCTGGCTGTTAGTCACCGAGAAAAGATTTTACTCTGGTGCTTTGGGGTAACTGTGTAGAATTAGTTCACCATGTGCTTTATGTGACACATACAAGCCAATCAAGGCAAAGTGTGCTGCCTTTGAGTGAACGGGCGAAGTTAAATCTCGTGTGAGTCTGATGCCTAATTGCTCTCATTAGCAGCTGACGTTCACACCAGTTATTCTGCGCAATTAACCGGCTGCCACCAAGATGTTATGAGGCGGAATATTGCGGTGGGTCAAGATAAAAAAAAAAAAAAAAAGAAAAAAAAGAAAGGTTGTAATTAATTCTCACTTAAATTAATGATTTCATATTTCAAAGGCACAATGGTACGATGGCATTTTTTGCTGAAATTCCCAAGGGGAGGCCACTGATGAGAGGTTTTTCTTTTTTGTGTGTGTGTGTGTGTGTATGAAATGAGGAAGTGCACGCTGTCGATGGAAATCAGAAGCCATTGTTGTTTGACAGTAAGCACCTTTGCAGTGATTGCCTGTGTTATTAATTTGCGAGATGAGAGGATGCAGGCTCCTCCAGCCTCTGATGGTTACGTGCAGCATTAAAGAACCGCTGCTATGAATGACACTCAGGACTAATGAATATGAATACATTTATAAAAATAGGCACGGGCTCTCCTCTCGGTGCAGATTGGGAGTGACAGTCACATTGGTTGGGCACGGTTGATGAGAGAGCGAACCGCTGCCCCTGGAGATAGAGGATGTTGCAGAGATCACACAAACAACCTGCATGAACAGACATGCTCACACATAGACGAATTTCCCAGAATGACACTCGGAAAAGCTACAACATTTAAGACAAGACAATCTTTTTCATCCTGTAAAAGTATTAACCTTCTGGACAAAAACCAATCTGACGTATCAAAAGCTTGCGTCTACCTACCGTTATGTCCCTGAAATAACAATTATCCCGGTATCTATCATAGGTAATTGCTCCATTTGTGTGTGATGTCAAAGCGAATAGATCATTTATTATTATGCGGGGAAATATCGAGCAGGTGGGTGGTTTGAGAGAGGATTTCTCTTTCTCTTGGAAATCCACAGGTGTCATTGTGTTATATGGTGATTTATGCCGCAAAAACAACACATTTACATTTTCCGTCCACCAATTTATACACTGCGGAGACAAAAAAGGGTAGTAATTAATTGTCATTAAAGCACAATTCATTACTTTCCAACTGAGTTTAGGAACATGAGGAGTCGCTTTATCTCTTGGCTGTTGTAGTGTGACATTTAAGCACACAGTAAGTGCAATACATGCCAATTGTGACAGTTATTAACGAATAGTGATCTTTGAAAGGCAGCTGTTCATATTGGCTGTAGCACAAAAGGTGAAAGCTTTTAGTCCTCCAACTTGTTTTTTAAACACTCGAAACAAGTAGTAGAAATACGCACTTGTGACAAATACGTGACATTCTCTTATTGACTATAAACTACTTTTACTGAGTTAGTTATCACATGCAGAGTCCAACTCACACACCCTTGTGGCTGTAAAGATAGAAACACGGCACCATTAAAAACATGTGGTGTAATTTCCAGAAAATGATTTGCTCAGGTGCCTATTTTGTATATGTTGCTCACCCGATGAGTAACACAGTTAACAGTTGTATTTTTGTCATTCCTGATGCACGCAATGTTGGCGTTTGGAGTAATCCCTTTATGTCAGACATTGAATGGAATCTCTTGCACCGAGTCACATTGACAGGAAACTTTAGGTGTGGTCAATAGCCAATATAAAAGCAGCAAAGAAAACGCTGAAATGTTTTCACTCAAAATGCCACGACTTACAATACAACACAGAACGTGCCATTGGCATGTTAGGGCAAAGACACACCAACCCAATTTTCGGCGGTTGGTCGTTGTCAGGCAGTCTTGCAAGGTCGGTGACATGAGTCTGGTTGGTGTGTTCAAAGCGATCGGCCATTGTTAATGCCGTCTGCAGTCTTTTCGGCCAATTCAACATGTGTAATCGGTAAGGATGGGAATCGAGAACCGGTTCTTTTTTGAGAACCGGTCCCCAGTAGCTCCATTCCTTTGTATTGTTTGCCTGCCTGCTTAACGACTCTGCTTATCGATTCCGCCTTTGTTGTGCACGCGCGATGACATCACATGTACGCTGCATTGTTTTGGTCAGAAAGTAGCTAACATGGTGTTGAGGCAGAAACGGTCTAAAAAGACGACACCAGGTCCACTGGAACACTGTCAAAGCTTCCATGTCTTCAAAAGGGTGGAATCCCTCCAATATCCTCAAACATTTGTCAACAGCATGTGAATCATTTACAGGAATGTCACATAAGTTTCCGAAGGCAGGGGGAAGGAAATGAGGTGCACAACAACGGGAGACAAGCCGAGCCGAGTCGAACCGGTTCCACATAGTAGAAATGCGGCAATAGAGGAATTAGTAAAGTGTCTTTAGTTTCACTTTCACTGTACGCCCCCCCCCCCCCGCGTTGTCTGTTGTTATTATTTGTACATACTGTATATGTTATATTTTCTGTGCAGAGATGGAAATATAAAAGTTAGACAGTTCATGCAAACACACCTGTTTGTACTCTTTTATTCCCTCACCCAATGAGAATCGATAAGAGAATCGATAAGGAATCGGATCGATAAGCAGTACTGATACTGGAATCGGAATCGTTAAATTCTTAACAATTCCCATCCCCAGTAATCGGCCACTACCCGTCGTTCAGTCGGACCAATCTGATTGGTGGAGGGATAGCCCTTGACTGGTGAATGAGTGAAGGAGAAGTTTCCCTGTGAATACACCCAAGCCAAGGTACTGCACACTATTACTGTCTTCTATCAAAGGCCATTCACTGCTCGTATCGTATCTGAATGAGTGCCAGTCAGTGTTGACAATGGACTTCATTCATTCCATGAAGTGAACACTGTTAGCATTGTCAACATAGTATGATTTCTCCTTAGTTTTCGCCTGCAACATCTTTCTTCTTCCACAAGAAGAAGCCTAAGAGCTGACGACATCTGTTCAACGAGTACAACAACAACAACCTTTCTAGACTACTCAACACTCTCTGCTGACAACAAAGACTGAGGACAGCGAGCTTTTGGTTTTGGTCAAGGGAGATGTTCCGTCATTTCCAGTTTTACATCTTGCGCAAAGCAGAACGTTCGCTCAAGTTGGTAGTCAATTTGGTGTGTTCTTCACACTTTTTTTTGACCGTGTCAGGGAGATGACAGCTGACCGATCAGTCGGGCTACCTTTTCTGGCGACGATCGGTGGTATGGTTGGTGTGTCTTCGCCCTTACGCGCAGGTCTGAGCCGTGGTGAAGTCACTCGCTGTCTGTGCGGGCATCGCAGTAAAAATCGGTCGTCTGAGTGATCTGATCCCTCAGGACAGGATCATGAGACTTAGCTCCATGTGTCGTTGCTGCGCTGTTTGTTTGGAAGCCAGAGGTGGACACACCAGATATTGAATGATGACACTTTCAATTTCTGAGTACCTGTATTCAGTGACTGAATAAACATGTCAAGTTTGTCCACAATTCAATCTCTAATAACCAGGGCTTCTCTCTTTAATACGAAGGTAACCCCAAACCAGTTCATTTAACCCTCCAGTATCCAGGTGCGCCTTTTAGGCACACTTTGCACTTGGTGTTGAAAAACTTCATATTATTTTTCACAATTTAAATAAGGTTAGAATTCAAAAGTTCTTCATTTTTGCATGATCTTTAAAATTCTGGCCACCAACTAAAATTTGCACATTGGAAACAAAAGAAAATTACAAGACTAGCATCTGTCTCCCAAGTGTGCCTAAAATGCACTATTTCTTCCATTTGATATGTATGATTAGGGCTGACCTTGATTTACAACAATAAAATCAAATTAGAGCAGAAAAATAAATCAATATGTACAGTAATATTTAATAGTTTGATTTATAGGTGTGCCTTTTTGGCACACTTGGTGACAGATGCTAGTATTTTTGAACATTTCACCTAGCACCAAAAAATAATAATGCAAAGTAACTGATGTTGGAGTTAATCATTGACATATGCCAGGCTGCAAAAGTCAAATAATATGTGATCCACTTTTTATGTAGTATATTGAAAAAAAAAAAATTTGTGTGTTTTTTGCATAAAAAAAAACGGTTTGTTTACATTACAAACACAGCATTTAAAGGGTTAAAAAATGTGACAATTATCGAGTATTTGGTATTTTTATTTACAGCTCAAGTTGATGAAATAGAAAAAAGTGTAAAAGAATTAAAAACAAATTGTATGAAAAATTTTTTGACATTATTCGACAAGTGTGCCAAAAAGATACACTTGGTGCTTAGTAAGGGCCTTGCTGGATGGGATACCGGAGGGTTAAAAAAAAATCTCCAAATATATATATTATTCTGACCCGTGTTTTTAATAGCGCTAAGTATATATTATTTTTTCAATTAGCTCCACCAAAATCCCTGATCTCCAAAACCCACCAGACAGTCATCAGAGACATGCAGCAACTCTCAACATTTTATTTCTTTAACAAAGACAGAAGATACAGAGAAACAGAATATGCAAATGTGTTCATCTGTTTCCCTCGGTAGGCGAGAAATTTAATTGATTAATTGAGGTTGCTTATTTTATTGGATGCGGTTTAATAATCCAAGATGTTATTTGTCAAGCTGTTTGGTTTAGGTACGACAGCGTGACTGTTTTACTCTCTTCCATATTTTCCCTGAAAGTTAATGGCCTTTTTTTTTTTTTTTTTTTTTTCCTTCCTTCCAAGTTTTGAAGCAAAGGCAGAACCGATCCCTCAAAGATTTGTGAAGGACTTTGATTGAGATAAGTGGGATACTCATTGGCGCTGACAGACATAACCTTGGTGAGTGTTCTCTGGCAACCACTTGAGGAGCGCGGCAGACTGTGAGCGCCGGACACTGGGCATGACTGACACCACGGCGTTAACCTTGAGCCAGGTTTCCTGTCGAGCAGTGGCTCAGTATTTAAAGCCCAGAGAAAACTCATTGAACATCTGACTTAACTGGGTTAGACTGCACCCATGGATGTGAGCCATCAAACTGAACTAATTAACAGCTGAAACAACCTTGAAAGCTGCAGACAACAGTATGTTAGCAGCATTTGCCCCCCCCCCCCCCCACCACCACCACCACCACCATCATCATTTTTGTCTGTGCTATTCTACTCCATTTATTTATTTTGCACTTCAACAACTGTTACTTTATAATCTTTTCACACCAGCTGAAATGAAATTAGGTTAGAAGTACCTTTCCATCAAAATGGTCTGTTGAAAATTGGAGAGGCATAAAAGACAGATAAAGCACTAGCTACGTTTTACCCCTGGAAGGAAAAAAAAAAAAAGTTGTTTCAGGGGATGAGGAAGACAGAAAAAGAGAAAGAGCTCGGTCCATCACTTTTTTTCCGGATGCTCATCAGGACGGGTTAATGGAATGACTCACTTATTTGCTTATTTGTTTGTGGGCGCGTCTGTTTTCGAGGCGTCGTCTTCGAAAGCCAAACTCGTAACATAATGCAAGATTTGTGTGTCGTGCTTTTGACGAACGAAGGAGGATTTATTCGAAAGGAAGACTCATCAAATTCTGTCAGATTTGAACTCTCCTATCAAAGAGCCCCCCGGGGGATTCTGTTTGATTTCCTCCTGATTCAGCAAAGACTCCCCTTCTTTTTTTCCACTTTTTTTTTTTTTTTTTCTTCTGAGGGTAGTTTGGTGTGAGCTGCTACTAGAGGTCAAGGGGCCAATTCAGCGTTATTGAATAATAAATAAATAGAAATGTGTTCTGGCTGTAGCTGATCCCTGTTGTTTCTTCTCCTCTCACTTCCCTGGGTAGACAGACAGCAGCTGGGACCGTGTATTTTGGCTGTAATGGCCTGTATATATGCAGGGTTTCATATTTCAATCACCTCTACAGCAGAAGAAATTGGTGGTTTAAGATGAAGTTGAAATTGGAAAGTGGCTATCGTGTCTGCATGAGGAAACACATTTGAATCCCGGCGGAGAAGGTGCTTTGGCAGCTGCATCTTGGAACGAAGACTGACAAGTCCTTCTAGGAGTAGAGAGTTAGAGTTAGAGCCACAAGTCCACCCTTGAGAATCAGCTGGTGCTATGGCCACTTTATGCAGAAATGGAGTTAAGCATATCAGGACGTTCTAAAATCATTTAAGTTTATGTCCCAAAGTGCTTAGCTCCAAGCTAAACATCTACACCGGGGGTGTCAAACATGCAGCCCGAGGGCCAAATGTGGCCCGCCAAAGGGTTTAGCTTGAATTAAGGAAAAAAATCTTGAATTAAGCCCAAAAAATAAAAAAATGAAAAAATCTTCAACTATGTAAAAAAAAAAAAAAACTTTAATCAAGTAAAAAAAAATCTTCAATTAAGCCAAAAAAACCAAACAAACTCAAATTTAGCAAAAAATCTTGTACTTTTTTTTTTTTAATCTTTTTTCTTTTTGTTTCTTTTTTCTTCTCTTTTTATTTAATAAACAAACAAACAAATGAATAAATAAATAAAAGAAAGGAAACAAATCTTGAATTAAGCAAAAAAAAAAAGATCTCAATTAAGTTTTAAAAAAAAAATAAATCTTGAATTAAGCCAAAAAATAATCTTGAATTAAGCCAAAAAAATCTTCAATTAAGTAAAAAAATCTTCAATTAAAGCTATACCTACCGATGTGGCATTTCTCACAGCACTAAGTAGAAGTTTGAACATGAACAACCCGCCTCTCTCCAAAGCCCCACCCCCTTCCCGCTGCCTGAGCTCTGAGGCTCCTCCTCCTCTAATCTGTTGCGCGATGAAAACAGAGGAGGAAACAGAGGTGGAGGTCCGGTCCGTTTTGGCGTGTCCGCGGACCCCTCCCTCAGTAATCAGATACATCATCCACCTGCCGTGGGCCCGCGGCTCCTGTTCCATCAGTAGACCTGGTCTGTGCAGTACTGGGATCGGATGTGAGACGGAGATAATGGATCGGATGCTGGACGGCCGTAATGGATGATTGACAGGAGGCTCAGTCAGATTCGGCCAATTATTTTATTCGGACCGACTAAAATGATTGGTCAGACTTTTATTAGAAATATATGAGAATTAAACATTTTTGAGTTTCAATACCTGGTGGATTTCTTTTACATTTTAGTTTGACACACACTTATTAGGAGCATTTTAAGATGACAAAAGAAAAGTGTAAAAATGCCACATCATACAGTATAGCTTTAAGCCAAAAAAAAATCTCAAATTTAGCAAAAAAATCTTGAATTAAACCAAAAAAATCTTCAATTACGTTAAAAAAAAATCTTGAATGAAGTTGAAATTGGAAAGTGGCTATCGTGTCTGCATGAGGAAACACATTTGAATCCCGGCGGAGAAGGTGCTTTGGCAGCTGCATCTTGGAACGAAGACTGACAAGTCCTTCTAGGAGTAGAGAGTTAGAGTTAGAGCCACAAGTCCACCCTTGAGAATCAGCTGGTGCTATGGCCACTTTATGCAGAAATGGAGTTAAGCATATCAGGACGTTCTAAAATCATTTAAGTTTATGTCCCAAAGTGCTTAGCTCCAAGCTAAACATCTACACCAGGGGTGTCAAACATGCAGCCCGAGGGCCAAATGTGGCCCGCCAAAGGGTTTAGCTTGAATTAAGGAAAAAAATCTTGAATTAAGCCCAAAAAATAAAAAAATGAAAAAAATCTTCAACTATGTAAAAAAAAAAAAAAAAACTTTAATCAAGTAAAAAAAAATCTTCAATTAAGCCGAAAACAAAAAAAAAATCTCAAATTTAGCAAAAACTCTTGTACTTTTTTTTTTTTTAATCTTTTTTCTTTTTGTTTCTTTTTTCTTCTCTTTTTATTTAATAAACAAACAAACAAATGAATAAATAAATAAAAGAAAGGAAACAAATCTTGAATTAAGCAAAAAAAAAAAAGATCTAAATTAAGTTTAAAAAAATAAATAAATCTTGAATTAAGCCAAAAAAATAATCTTGAATTAAGCCAAAAAAATCTTCAATTAAGTAAAAAAATCTTCAATTAAAGCTATACCTACCGATGTGGCATTTCTCACAGCACTAAGTAGAAGTTTGAACATGAACAACCCGCCTCTCTCCAAAGCCCCACCCCCTTCCCGCTGCCTGAGCTCTGAGGCTCCTCCTCCTCTAATCTGTTGCGCGATGAAAACAGAGGAGGAAACAGAGGTGGAGGTCCGGTCCGTTTTGGCGTGTCCGCGGACCCCTCCCTCAGTAATCAGATACATCATCCACCTGCCGTGGGCCCGCGGCTCCTGTTCCATCAGTAGACCTGGTCTGTGCAGTACTGGGATCGGATGTGAGACGGAGATAATGGATCGGATGCTGGACGGCCGTAATGGATGATTGACAGGAGGCTCAGTCAGGTTCGGCCAATTATTTTATTCGGACCGACTAAAATGATTGGTCAGACTTTTATTAGAAATATATGAGAATTAAACATTTTTGAGTTTCAATACCTGGTGGATTTCTTTTACATTTTAGTTTGACACACACTTATTAGGAGCATTTTAAGATGACAAAAGAAAAGTGTAAAAATGCCACATCATACAGTATAGCTTTAAGCCAAAAAAAAATCTCAAATTTAGCAAAAAATCTTGAATTAAACCAAAAAAATCTTCAATTACGTTAAAAAAAAATCTTGAATGAAGTTGAAATTGGAAAGTGGCTATCGTGTCTGCATGAGGAAACACATTTGAATCCCGGCGGAGAAGGTGCTTTGGCAGCTGCATCTTGGAACGAAGACTGACAAGTCCTTCTAGGAGTAGAGAGTTAGAGTTAGAGCCACAAGTCCACCCTTGAGAATCAGCTGGTGCTATGGCCACTTTATGCAGAAATGGAGTTAAGCATATCAGGACGTTCTAAAATCATTTAAGTTTATGTCCCAAAGTGCTTAGCTCCAAGCTAAACATCTACACCGGGGGTGTCAAACATGCAGCCCGAGGGCCAAATGTGGCCCGCCAAAGGGTTTAGCTTGAATTAAGGAAAAAAATCTTGAATTAAGCCCAAAAAATAAAAAAATGAAAAAAATCTTCAACTATGTAAAAAAAAAAAAAAAAAACTTTAATCAAGTAAAAAAAAATCTTCAATTAAGCCGAAAACAAAAAAAAAAATCTCAAATTTAGCAAAAACTCTTGTACTTTTTTTTTTTTTAATCTTTTTTCTTTTTGTTTCTTTTTTCTTCTCTTTTTATTTAATAAACAAACAAACAAATGAATAAATAAATAAAAGAAAGGAAACAAATCTTGAATTAAGCAAAAAAAAAAAGATCTAAATTAAGTTTAAAAAAATAAATAAATCTTGAATTAAGCCAAAAAAATAATCTTGAATTAAGCCAAAAAAATCTTCAATTAAGTAAAAAAATCTTCAATTAAAGCTATACCTACCGATGTGGCATTTCTCACAGCACTAAGTAGAAGTTTGAACATGAACAACCCGCCTCTCTCCAAAGCCCCACCCCCTTCCCGCTGCCTGAGCTCTGAGGCTCCTCCTCCTCTAATCTGTTGCGCGATGAAAACAGAGGAGGAAACAGAGGTGAAGGTCCGGTCCGTTTTGGCGTGTCCGCGGACCCCTCCCTCAGTAATCAGATACATCATCCACCTGCCGTGGGCCCGCGGCTCCTGTTCCATCAGTAGACCTGGTCTGTGCAGTACTGGGATCGGATGTGAGACGGAGATAATGGATCGGATGCTGGACGGCCGTAATGGATGATTGACAGGAGGCTCAGTCAGGTTCGGCCAATTATTTTATTCGGACCGACTAAAATGATTGGTCAGACTTTTATTAGAAATATATGAGAATTAAACATTTTTGAGTTTCAATACCTGGTGGATTTCTTTTACATTTTAGTTTGACACACACTTATTAGGAGCATTTTAAGATGACAAAAGAAAAGTGTAAAAATGCCACATCATACAGTATAGCTTTAAGCCAAAAAAAAATCTCAAATTTAGCAAAAAAATCTTGAATTAAACCAAAAAAATAAAGAAATGAAAAAAATCTTCAACTATGTAAAAAAAAAAAAAAAACTTTAATCAAGTAAAAAAAAATCTTCAATTAAGCCGAAAACAAAAAAAAACTCAAATTTAGCAAAAACTCTTGTACTTTTTTTTTTTTAAATCTTTTTTCTTTTTTCCTTTTTTCTTCTCTTTTTATTTAATAAATAAATAAATACATAAATAAATAAAAGAAAGAAAAAAATCTTGAATTAAGCCAAAAAAAAGATCTTCGATTAAGTTTTTTTTTTTTTAAATCTTGATTTAAGCCAAAAAAAATCTTCAATTAAGTTTAAAAAAAATCTTCAATTAAGTTTTAAAAAATCTTGAATTAAGCCAAAAAAAATCTTCAATTAAGTAAAAAAAAACA
Organism: Sphaeramia orbicularis; assembly: GCF_902148855.1. Classification (NCBI taxonomy): domain Eukaryota; kingdom Metazoa; phylum Chordata; class Actinopteri; order Kurtiformes; family Apogonidae; genus Sphaeramia; species Sphaeramia orbicularis. The sequence continues at coordinate 9,768,655 of NC_043964.1, forward strand.
ACTTGAATTAAACCCAAAAAAAATCTCAAATTTAGCAAAAAAACTTCAATTAAGCAAAAAAAACCCTTCAATTATGTAAAAAAACAAAAAAAATCTTTAATTAAGCAAAAAAAAAAAAAAATCTTCAAATAAGTTTTAAAAAAAAATCTTCAATTAAGCCAAAAACAAAAATCTTCAATTAAGTAAAAAAATCTTGAATTAAGCCAAAAAAAATGTTCAATTAAGTAAAAAAAAAAACAACTTGAATTAAACCCAAAAAAACCTCAAATTTAGCAAAAAAAACTTCAATTAAGCCAAAAAAAACCTTCAATTATGTTAAAAAAAAATTTAATTAAGCAAAAAAAAAATAAAAAAAAAATCTTCAAGTAAGTTTAAAAAAAAAATCTTCAATTAAGCCAAAAACAAAAATCTTCAATTAAGTAAAAAAATCTTGAATTAAGCCAAAAAAAATCTACAGTTAACAACTTCATTTTTTGGTCTTTGTTTTAGTACAAAAAATTACATTAAATTATGAAAATATTTACATTTACAAACTATCCTGAAACACTAAAATGTGAATAACCTGAACAAACATGAACAACCTGGAATGTCTAAAGAAAATTAAGCCCAATTTGAACATTTTTTCTTCCTGTTCCTCAGAGTTTTTTTTTTACTGTCTTTGGAATCAGAAAGTTCTGTGTCCATTTTGAACTTCTTCTATCTCTAAGCCTATGCAGATTCAGAACATGTTAACAGTATGTTTAGGGTTCCTTCCACAGTCAACACTATTCCACACCATAGATGATCGATAACTTTCCAAACATCAGAGATCAGACAGGTGAAATTTTCCAACTTTTTTTTCTCAAAATGAGTAAAAGTGGAAGTAGAACCAGCTGATTCTCAAAGGACGAAGTGTTTGGGCGCTTTTCGAGCCTTAGCCAAATGATTTTTCCAGCGGAGGTCGCATCAGGGACATGAGGTTTGAGGAAGTATTTCATAATAGCCCCTCCATAATCAATGATTCATCACTGGAAATATTAATGAGCCATAAATGATGTATTGGACTCTGATGAGGTAGATCTACAATCACGCCGTTAAATGTCACCAGGCTGTTCATTCACGGTAATAAGATATTTGTAATAATTAATGTTTCGTGTTATTTGCCTATAAAAGTCTGTATAGGAGATGATATGTCGACTCGCGTTCTTTTTTTTTTTTTTTTTTGTCCTTTTTTTTTGTAGTTGTGCTGTTAGCTCATTGAAAATGACTTGACGAGTTTTCACCTTTTCATTTCTCGCTCTCTCTTATTTCTTTTTTGCTTCTCGCAGTCTCTTCTCTCTGCTACATTAACTGAATATTCATTATGTGGCTAATAGTGCTGCCTTTGAAGAGGAATGATCATATTTAATTTTCTCGCCTGAGAAGGAACAAGTCAGTGAGGAGAGTGTGGAGGAGACGAGTGTATGGGAAAGATAAAGGGGGAGGGAGTGAGGGAGAGAGAATTAGATCAAGCGATGAATGAATGGAGCGGCGGAGGGCCATGGAGTTTATGGAGCGCATGGGGTTGGGGAGTTGAGATGAGTCTCCAGATTACAATGTGATTAGATCAGTCTATCTGTTCTGATAGCATTGATTGACCTGCACCTGTGTCTCCACAAGTCCTGGTGTTCTATTGAGGGTAGAGCAGGGGTGTCAAACATGCGGCCCAGGGGCCAAATGCGGCCCCCCAAAGGGTCCAGTTCGGCCCCTGGGATGTTTTTGCCAAGTGCAAAAATGTCACAGTCTTGAGTTGAATTAAGCAAAAATAAATAAATAAAAAATTTAGCTTGAATTAAGGAAAAAATCTAGAATTAAGCCCCAAAAAAATCTTCAATTAAGTTAAAAAAAAAAAAAAAATCATATATTAAGCAAAAAAAAAAAAAATCCTCAATTAAGTAAAAAAAAGTCTTGAATTAAGCCAAAAAAATCTTTAAGTAAGCAAAAAAAAAATCTCAAATTTAGCAAAAAAATCTTTGAATTAAGCTAAAAAAAAAATCTTCAATTAAGTAAAAAAAATCTTGAATTAAGCCACAAAAAAATCTTCAATTAACTGAACAAAAATCTTGAATTGAGCCAAAAAAAACAAAAAACAAAACTTCAATTAAGTTAAAAAAAAGTCTTGAATTAAGCCAAAAAAAACTCAATTAAGTAAAAAAAATCTTGAATTAAGCCAAAAAAATCTTTAATTAAGCTAAAAAAAAATCTCAAATTTAGCAAAAAATCTTGAATTAAGCTAAAAAAAATCTTGAATTAAGTAAAAAAAAAATCTTGAATTAAGTAAAAAAAAAAACTTCAATTAAGTAAAAAAAAAATCTTGAATTGAGCTAAAAAAAAAAAAAAAAAATCTCAAATTGAGCAAAAAGCCTTGAATTAAGCCCCCAAAAACTTCAATTAAGTAAAAAAAAATCTTGAATGAAGAAAAAAAAAAACTTCAATTAAGTTAAAAAAGTCTTGAATTAAGCCAAAAAAAAAGAAATTTTCAATTAAGGAAAAAAAAAAAAAAAAAAATCAATTAGGACAAAAAAAATCTCAAATTTAGCACAAAAAATCTTGAATTAAGCCAAAAAAATCTTAAGTGAAGTAAAAAAAAAATAAAATCTTGAATTAAGTCAAAAAAAAAAAAAAAAAGTCTTCAATTAAGTTTAAAAAAATATCTTGAATTAAGACAAAAAAAATCTAGAACTTAATTTTTTCCCTTTGTTTTAGTGCAAAAATAACATTAAAATTAGAAAATATTCCCTTTTACAAACTATCCTGTAACACTAAAATGTGAATAACCTGAACAAATATGAACAACCTGAAATGTCTAAAGAAAATTAAGCCCAATTTGAACAATTTTTCTGCCTGTTCCTCAGTGTTTAGTGTCTTTGTAGATCTGATCCATAATGCACATGTAGAAATGAGAAGTTGAGGAATAATATTATTAAAATTGCACTAAATTTTCTTGCATTTTTAATTTAAATTTCAGTTTTTTCTTTTTCTTTTTTTTGGGATAATTTATAAAAGTAAGTATTTTCATAATTTAATTTTTTTTTTTTTTTTTTTACACTAAAACAAAGACAAAAATTTGCAGTTGTCATTATTTAAATTTTATTATGCTATTATTTTTCTGGTCTTCACTTCAGATGAAATTTAGCTGAATATGACCCCTGAACTAAAATGACTTTGACACCCCTAGGGGTACATTGTTCTCTTCTCTACATTGCGTTTGGAAGAAGAAAGTCTTTCTCTTCTACTTTTTTCTTTAACTCTTGACATGAGGGGAACAGATTATACGGAGAGAAAAAACAAAAAACAAAAACCTCTTCAACCAGTGGCCACAGCGGTATTTCTTCGCTCCAGCTGCTGCAGTCCCTGGCTGCGTTTATCGCTTTATCGATTACCATCACAAGGCAGTAATTTGCTGGGACTTGCAGGGACATGATTAAAGATCCGCAAGCGATGCATGGTGGTTCAACTTGGTGCTGGGGTGTCATGTTGATGAACATGTGCTGACACACATAGACGTGAACGCAGACATTAACGCAACGGTAAGGAGGGGTGGTGGTGGTGGTAGTGGAAGTAGGTGGGTGTGGTGGTGGTGTGTGGGGGGGGTTTGCATTCCTGTCATAGACATCAATGGCTTTAAATCTCCTGAGCTAACCTTTTAATGCTCTCAGATCCTTATGGCTGGCTGGATAATTGATTGTGTTTGGTCTAATGGGATTAAGAGGCAGTAGTGGCCTTGGGCTGGACACAGTGGCAGCCATAGCAGGAATGGGAGTGGATTGGAAGATGGAGAGGTAGATACGTGGAAGCACAGAGTAAATGAGGAAAAAAAAAAAAAAGACAGATGGAAGACAGCCACAGCCGGACAGAGATGTAAAGCAGGGGTGTCCAACTCATTTTAGTTCAGGGGCCACATTCAGCCCAGTAGGATCTGAAGTGGGTCCAACCAGTAAAATAATAACAGTGGAAAAAAGGAAAATTAAAGGATGATAATGTTAACATCTACAAAATCTGAAGAACACGAACTGGAAATATGTTAAGAAAAACAAGTCCAATTTTAACAATATATAATTATTATTTGATTTTTTTTTTTGTTGTTGTTTTTTTGATTAATTCCAGATTTTTTTTTCTTTTACTTAATTCCAGATTTTTTTTGCTTAATTCAGGATTGTTTTTTTTTTTTGTTTGTTTGTTTGTTTTTGCTTGGTAGAAGATTTTTTTTTTGCTTAATTGAACATTTTTTGCTTAATGCAAGATTGTTTTTGCTTAAGTCAAGATTTTTTTATTTTGCTTAATTCAACTTTTTCCTTTTTTTTTTGCTTAATTCAGCATTTTTTTTTATTTTTTTTATTTTTTTGCTTAATTCAATTTTTTTTTTAACAACTACAAAAATCTGAATAACATGAACTGGAAACATCTTAAGAAAAACAAGTCCAATTTTAACAATATATAATTATTATTAGATTTTTTTTTCTTAATTCCAGATTTTTTTTTTTTTTTCTTAATTCCAGATATTTTTGATGAATTCAGTTTTGTTTTTGTTTTGTTTTTTTTACTTAATTCCAGAGTTTTTTTTTTTATTGATTCCAGATTTTTTTTTTTTTTTTTTTTTTTTTTTTTTTGCTTAATTCAAGATTTTTTTTTTTTTTGCTTAATTCAAGATTTTTATGCTTAGTACAATTTTTTTTTTTTTTTTTTTTTTGGCTTAATTCAAGATTTTTTTTTTTTTTGCTTAATGCAAGATTTTTTTTATTTTTTTTTTTGCTTAATTCAATTTTTTTTTATTTTGCTTAATTCAACTTTTTTTTTTTTTTTTTTTTTTTTTTTTTTGCTTACTTCAACGTTTTTGTAACATCTACAAAAATCTGAATAACACAACAACTGGAAACATCTTAAGAAAAACAAGTCCAATTTTAACAATAGTATGCCTCCGTTTATCAGTTCATCATTTACACAAGTGCATTACAACTTACATTACATTATTTCAGGTTTTCACATTTTTTTTTAAATAACAGTTTTTGATAAAAGCATTTTCATGTAATTTATTATTATTATTATTTTTTTTTACAGTAAAACAAAGATAAAATTTTCTATTTTCACTATTTATAGGTTTAATATGATAGTAATTTACTGGTTCTGACCCACTTGAGATCTAATTGGCCTGCATGTGGAATCTAAATTAAAATAATTTCGACATCCTCGATTGTTAACATCTTCAGTGTAATTTTTTGTATTTCACAAATCCATCTCACGGGCCAGATCGGATCCTTTGGCGGGCCTTATTTGACCCCCGGGCCGCATGGTTGACACCTGTGACGTAAAAAGAGAAAGAGAGAGAAGAAGAATCAGCCCGTCGCGAAAAAGACTGAGAGCAGAGAGGATAAAAAACAGCGTGGATAGATAGCTGCAGGTCTGCTTCTCAGTCCATCTCTAATTAGCTGTATGAGAAAAGCAGGGAGCTGATGGTATCCCCAAGTGAAAAGCTTGTTAGCGTAAGAGATGCTATCTGCCGGCTATTGGTTTTGGCTGTGTTTTTGCTCGCTGGGTGAGTCACAGGGTCTGCGGTGTGCAGCGAGATGAAAGCAATGGGAAAATGAGAGCCAAGGTGGTAAGGCCCACCCCCCCACCACCACTACCACCCCTTTTCCCCCCCGTCTTATCAACTGGGATAAAGCCTGTCCCATCCCAACTTATCAACAGCCGCTGTGCTTTAGCTTCATCCCTTACACCAGAGCTTGTTTGAATGTGTCAGTCTACTAGCCCCCCCTTTCTTCTCTGAATTATTTTTAACTTCACTCCACACTTGGGACGAGATAAAAGCAGAAGTTTGTGTGGGAGAGGAGTGAGGGATGAGACTGCGGTTAGTAAATTTTTTGCTAGTTTTTTTTTTTTTTTTTTTTTTTTACTGACTGCTTGTCGCCCTGTATATTGCAGTCGTGTGTCTGGAATCCCTAGTCTGTTTGTGCGGCGCATGCTTCTATCATGAGTGCACACACAGGGAAGAGCTGTCATCTTCAATGCCAGTTTTTCAATTTTCGCATCTAACCTCTCCCCGTACGCCACACCGCTGCCTCTCTCTCTCTCTCTCTCTTTCTCTCTCTTTCTCTCTCTTCATTTATGTTATATACAGCCAGGCGGAGCTCCAAAGCGTAAGGGTTAACAGGGTCTATCGTCGCTGGATTGCTGGCTCTATTCACAAGTCCAGCCAGCCAGATCATGCCACAGATCCAGGTTTTGTCTCCAGTGAATAGAGAGCCCTGCTGCAGCCCACCGGTCTTTTATAGAGGGGCCACATTTTCACTTGGGCTCAGAATATGCCAGGTCAGGATAACTGTTGCCATTTTAGTGGGCAGCCGAGGGCCTTTTGCCAACTCCCTGTGGTGAGAGCATTGAAGATAAAAAAAAAAAAAAAAAAAATGTTGCATGCTTTTTGGTGAACAAAATTAAGAAGACTGGATAGAAGGCGTGACAAAGGCAGATGTTAAACCCCGGTGTGAATGGAATAGGTTATGTGCATTGTTGTTCTGTCGGGAACATTAGGGCGTATGCACGGCACATGAAATATCACTCGACGTGTTTGCGACTTAGAGAAAATGTGTCACTCTGACCTGGCTGACTGCCTATTCTTGTCGAAAGGAGACGACAGGTGAGCTGTTGCTATGGTTACCCAGAGTAGGGGTAGGGTTGGTTTGAGTGTTTCTTTTTTTTTTTTCGTGCGGTGGCCTCACAATTTCACAGTCAGAACTTTTTTTTTTCTTTCTTTTTTTTTTTTTTTTTTATGACGTTCCACATGTTCTAGTTTTGTTTAGGTGATGGGTGATATTGTAACACCATATGGGAGCAGCAGGTGTTACTAGTAGCTGAGTGCCAGTCTGTGCACATAGTGGGTGTTAGAAAGAGCTATCAGTCAGCCCCTTTCTTGCTCCGTAGAGACTTACCAGAGAGCTGTGTTGTCCCTACAAGGGCCAGATGCTGCCTTGGTTTGCTCTGCTGCCCTCTTTCCTCTCTTCCCCTGTTCCCAGGCCCACATCAAACATGCGCAGCCCATTTCTCCCCACAGCTCTAAATCTCTTTAATTCCATCATCTGTTGCCTATTGAGGGTAGCAATTTAGTCTTTACGCAGCATTTTAGTGCGCCATTAAAAATTCTGTGAGGTTGGTGGCCAGGCCCTGTAGTGGAGAGGTGGCCAGTCTTCAATCTGTGTGTCTCTGTTTAAACTCCACATTGACTTCCCCCTGGGACGAATCCAGCCGTATAGTGTTTGAACAGCCCTGCCTCTACACGTAGGAAATATATGACATATTCCCTACATGCCAAAGCCCGACCGCTCCATCACGATGACTGCTTGTATGTTATTACGTATGGTGATAACCGGTCAGGCCACATGAAGGTGATAATTGGTTTCCTGAACAGGCATCAAGTATTATTTATTTATTTATATCTATTTAATTGATGTTAACCCTCTGGTATCTGGGTGCACCTTTTAGGCACACTTTGCACTTCGTGTTAAAAAACTGCATTTTATTTTTCACAATTTAAATAAGGTTAGAATTCAAAAGTTGTTCATTTTTGCATGATCTTTAAAATTCTGGCCACCAACTAAAATGTGCACATTGTAAACAAAAGATAATTACAGGACTAGCATCTGTCTCCCAAGTGTGCCTAAAACGCACTATTTCTTCCATTTGATATGTATGATTAGGGCTGACCTTAATTTACAAAAATAAAATCAAATTAGAGCAGAAAAATAAATCAATATATAATATTTAATAGTTTGATTCATAGGTGTGCATTTTAAGCACACTTGGTGACAGATGCTAGTATTTTTGAACATTTGACCTAGCGCCAAAAATAATAATGCAAATTAACCAATGTTGGAGTTAACCCTTTCATGCATACTGGTCACTCCAGTGGACAGTTCTTCTCCAGCTGTTCTCTTGTATATTCATGGGTTTTGTTGTTTTAGTTCCATATCAGCCAACACAGTGAACACTTATGCATCATCCCATACACTGACATTCATACCATTTCTGTAATTTGACTGTTCTAGATAATCCTGATCTGCAGTAACATGTTTGAGTGCAAAAAAAATGCAAATTGTTATTAGATTGCAATTAACAGGAATTTTTTATTTATTTATTTTTTGCATTTTTAAACAAAAAAGGGTTTTTTTTGCATATTATTTCAATAAAGTAAGTAATAACTAGTATTAGAGTATGATAAAATGTGAGAAAACATCAAATTAGCAGCATTAAAACGTTTTTATTTAATAGTTTTCACACCGTATATTAGTAAATGCATGTTTCTGTGCCTTTAAAATTTAACACACTGTGTCCAGCTGAGTGGACATTTTTGTAACTCCATGAAAAATTGGTTGATGAAAAAAATTAAATTGCATTGTTTTCTGTTTTTTTTTTTCATGCCTAAAGAGGAATAAAAACACTCAGGAAAAAAAAAATCTTGATTAAGGTTCTCATAAATCTTGCATGAAAGGGTTAATCATTGACATATGCCAGGATGAAAAAAATCAAATAATATGTGATCCACTTTTTATGTAGTATATTGAAAAAAAAAATTTTTTTGTGTTTTTTGCATCCAAAAAAAATGGTTTGTTTACATTACAAACATGGCATTTAAAGGGTTAAAAATGTGACCGTTATTGAGTATTTGGTATTTTTATTTTTATGGCTCAAGTTGATGAAATAGAAAAAAATGTAAAAGAATTAAAAACTGTATGAAAAAAAAATTGACATTATTCCACAAGTGTGCCAAAAAGGCACACTTGGTGCTTAGTAAGGGCCTTGCTGGACGGGATACTGGAGGGTTAATAGAGGTGGGTGGTATGGACTAAGTCACAGGTGTCAAACATGCGGCCCGGGGGCCAAATCTGGCCCGCCAAAGGGTCCAATCCGGCCCGTAGGATGAATTAGTGAAATGCAAAAATTACACTGAAGATATTAACAACACTGGGTTACAAAAAAATGTTTTTTGCAAGCTGTCTAGGTTTTTTCAACTGAATTAGGACCATTTGGCACCGCTAAATCCAAAGATGACATCTGTTTTTCTCAATCAGGTCAGGCTTTTTTGCGAATTTGATTTTGAAAAATTTGATCTTCTCACAAAATTGATTACATTTCTGTGACTTTATCAATTGACTTTTTTATATAGTTCTCACCCAAAATAGGTTTTAAGAGAAAAAAAAATCATTTTCTAACAGGATTCCTGTTAGGTACAATGGTGTATTCAGCGCAGATGTAGCAGAATACGTCAGGCTTATTTTTGCAAGATCTTCCAGTCGAAGCCATTTCATTCACCTGTAATATTAAAAAAAAACAATCATAAATTGTCAAAAGTGAAATCTTCAGAACTTGTTTATTGCAAGAAATATGAAAGAATTTTGTATCATATGATGTGAAAATGCCCATAAATGTAAGCAAAAATGTTAAAAAGCCAATATGTAGCATAGTTCAGAAAGTTGACCTGATTGAGCAAAATTAATGCGATTTTTGGATTCAAGCACACCAAAATGATCCTAAATCAGCTCAAAAAACTGAAACAATAAATTTGTTGTTGACCAGTGTTATTATTTATTTGTATCTATTTAATTGATGTTAATAGAGGTGGGTGGTATGGACTAAGTCACAGGTGTCAAACATGCGGCCCGGGGGCCAAATCTGGCCCGCCAAAGGGTCCAATCCGGCCCGTAAGATGAATTAGTGAAATGCAAAAATTACACTGAAGATATTAACAGTCAATGGTGTAAAAATAATTTTAATTCAGGTTCCACATACAGATCTCAATTGGGTCAGATCAGTAAAACAGTATCATAATAACTTATAAATAATGACAACTGCAGATTTTATCTTTGTTTTAGTGTAAAAAAGTAAAATTACATGAAAATGTTTACATTAACAAACTATCCTTTTACAAAAAATGTGAATAACCTGAAGAAATATGAACAACCTGAAATGTCTTAAGACAAATAAATGCAGGAAGGAATGCTTCTCGGACCAAAAAAGAAAAGAGTTTGTTCAAGGTGCTTTTTGGAAAAAGGGATTCACAAAGTAGATATCAATTCAAAGAACAAAAAGTGGGAGAGTATTTCAAGTCCGCACTTCCAAATGCAACTGTCCCCAGTGGTCTACGTGACCGACTTCCGACGCTACGACGTGTTGAAAATGTCATGTGATTGAGTCCCGGGGCCGTGACCGTGGACCCATAAGGGTTAAGAACCTTATATACAGGGTGGGGAAGCAAAATTTACAATATTTTGAGGCAGGGATTGAAAGACAGTGTATGACCAATTAGTTTATTGAAAGTCATGAGAATTTATTTGCCACAAGAAAATGGACATAATAGAAAATGTTTTTATTCTATGTGTCCTCCTTCTTTCTCAATAACTGCCTTCACACGCTTCCTGAAACTTGCGCAGGTGTTCCTCAAATATTCGGGTGACAACTTCTCCCATTCTTCTTTAATAGTATCTTTAAGAAAGTCGACATTGCTGTGTGATGTTCTGTTGGTAGCATGTTCTAAAACGCCCCAAACAGCAGAATCCAGAGGGTTTAGATCTGGGCTAGAAGGTGGACATAAACATGATTCCCAAAAATTGCTGAAGTTTGATTTGTTGCTGTTGTCAACAAGTGTTTTGGTGTTCTTGTGTAAGATTTTAACTTCAAATCATATTTTACTGCATTTCTAACAGTCTTGTTGTCTACCTCAAGTTCAATTGCCATTTTTCTCATGGATTTGGTTGGATCCTTTAGGATTTTGGATTTGAGAGCTTTAATAAAAGCTTTGGTGCATTTTTTGTTGCTTCCTCCACTTCCAGACTTTCTGGTAATAGTTTTGCTCATAGTCATTCTCTTCTTTCCATTATAAACAGTCTTTATGGACACTCCAACTATTTTTGAAATCTCCTTTGGTGTGACGAGTGCATTCAGCAAATCACACACTCTTTGACGTTTGCTTTCCTGATTACTCATATGGGCAAAAGTTTCTGAAAAGGCATGGATAATAGTGTTAGGTATGATTATGACATCAATATATGTTTGGTTTCAAAACAATTGACGTAGTGCCTGCTGAGAAAAAACAACTAAATGTTCATTGTAAATTTTGCTTCCCCACCCTGTATCCTTTAAAAAAAATATGAAAAACATGAACCATGAACAAAATGAAGTTTATTAAGAAAACAAAAGTGCAATTTTAACAAATTATGCCATTATTTGGCCTCAGCTTCTCACTTTCACATGTTCATTACAACGTACAGATCACAGTGGATCTACAAAAAACACAAAACGTTTAATAACAAGGAGAATATTAGTGCAATTACACTTAATTCTCTTAAGACATTTCAGATTGTTCATATATGTTCAGGTTGTTCACATTTTTTGTTGAAGGCTAGTCTGTAAATATACATTTCTTTTTTGTGTAATTTAACTTTTTTTTTTTTTACAATAAAAAAGACAAAATATGTCCGATGATTACTCATATGGGCAAAAGTTTCTGAAAAGGTATGGATAATAGTGTTTGGTATGATTATGACATCAATATATGTTTGCCCTTATGAAACAAAAATATATGGCAATATACTGAAAAACTGAATGCATTATATTAAAAAATACATTTCCATAAATGGGAAAGTAGTGCATATATTTTCCAATATACTGCAATATATGCTTTAATCATATATTGATACATATAAAACATATATTGCAATGAAGACAAAAACTGCCCTATATTTTTATATATAGTTTTACTGAAACTCAAATTCTTTCCATTGACACAAGTTTACATAAAGCAGATATTTATCAACACTTACATTACTTGGTATGCATAATAACATATTTCATGAAAATATGCATCGTGATATACATGAAAAAAGTGTTAACTGATAAAAGATGCCTTCTTAGTCATTTTGGCAACATAGGATGAAAACGATGTACATATATATACATGCATATATTTTGAAGTGTATTACTAAATATATAATTACAAATATTTAGTAATACACTAGACAATATATGTATGTATATATGCATACGTACATTATGAAGTGTATTACTAAATATATAATGACCTATATTTCCATATATAAGTAAATACATTGTCATATATGTTTCAATATATGGAAAGCGGCAATTCCTTATGTATTTTTCAATATATTGTAATATAATACAAAATATATTGACACAATATATTATTCTGTATATTTTAAATATAAATATATATTATACAGTAATATATTTTTCAGTCAGTAACATACTGACTGTCAATATATAGAGAAATATATTTTCTTTGCATAAGGGTGGTTTCAAAACAATTGACGTAGTGCCTGCTGAGAAAAAAACAACTAAATGTTCATTGTAAATTTTGCCACCCCACCCTGTATTTCGAATATATTTCACATTTTAATATCTGGCAATCATCTGCAATTTGACCTTCCCCAACATTTGGAAGTATAAGTGCTGCTGTGTAACTTTTTTCGACGTTAGATTCATAGATTTATAGAAAATATTTCCAACAATTTCACCATTATTTTGTACAATGATTGGAAAGTGGCTGTGCTCAGTTAATAACTTCCCTATCTCCCAGATGGAGAGCAACACCCACACTCAAAACAATGACAGAACAATGACTTGCAAAATAATTCAGTAGCACAGAATTATACCAGTATGAATTGTTTACATCATTACAGCAACAGCACTCCAGAAAAACTTGAATCTGCTTGAGTTTAATAAGCTGATAGTTTTACCCTGTATTGAGTCAGGGGTCTCCTGAGGTTAGTTTCACTGGCTCCCTGCTACTAATAGGGGGTCGGATGGACTGGTGCTGGTCTTCTGCCATTCAGGCCAGCTACTCTTCTTCTCTAGAGGGAGGAAAAGGCTATGTCCTCAGTCGACCCGACGTTGACACTAATAGTGATTGGCCGGTCCTAATCATCGGCGTGCTTCGCAGCAGGATGGAGACCCTATGCCTGGTACCGACCAACCAGACCTGTTGTTGTGGAGTTCCGCTTTTTACTTCTGGCAAATTGGAGAACGGTATATTTTCATTTTTTAGCCCTCGAGATAAAGTGTATCTACCAGGAATATATAAACAGACAATGGAAAAAAAAAAAAAAAAAAAAAAGAAAAAATATATGAGGGAAAATTTGATACAGTCCCCCGCAAAGGCTTGTCCTTTATTTGAAAGCAGTTGTTCAGAAAATAGAGCTAAAGAGGAATTTGTGTTTATGTTTTACAGCGTAGTCTTATCTTACTCCTTAGTAGCTTCTCCAGCAAAGTAGGAAAACAAAGAATGACTCATTATCTTAACCCTTTATCGGGCAACTGACTATTTTTTTTGGTAATTTCCGAATATATTACTAGAAAGTGGCAGTGCTAGTTATAGTGAGGGGACAATCTCAGGTCCAATGTGTTCTACAGGGTCTGGAAGATCTAATGTTGTCTACAGGGTCTGGAAGATCTAATGTGGTCTACAGGATCCAGAAGATCTAATGTGGTCTACAGGGTCTGGAAGTTCTAATGTGGTCTACAGGGTCTGGAAGATCTCGTGTAGTCTACAGGGTCTGGAAGGTCCAATGTGGTCTACAGGATCTGGAAGGTTTAATGTGGTCTACAGGGTCTGAAAGGTCCAATGTGGTCTACAGGGTCTGGAAGGTCCAATGTGGTCTACAGGGTCTGGAAGATCTAATGTTGTCTACAGGGTCTGGAAGATCTAATGTGGTCTACAGGATCCAGAAGATCTAATGTGGTCTACAGGGTCTGGAAGGTCTCATGTGGTCTACAGGGTCTGGAAGTTCTAATGTGGTCTACAGGGTCTGGAAGGTCCAATGTGGTCTACAGGGTCTGGAAGGTCCAATGTGGTCTACAGGGTCTGGAAGATCTAATGTGGTCTACAGGGTCTGGAAGGTCTAATGTGGTCTACAGGGTCTGGAACATCTAATGTGATCTACAAGGTCTGGAAGGTCTAATGTGGTCTACGGGGTCTGGAAGGTCTAATGTGGTCATCAGGGTCTGGAAGGTCTCATGTGGTCTACAGGGTCTGGAAGGTCTAATGTGGTCTACAGGGTCTGGAAGATCTAATGTGGTCTACAGGGTCTGGAAGGTCTAATGTGGTCTACAGGGTCTGGAAGGTCTCATGTAGTCTACAGGGTCTGGGAGATCTAATGTGGTCTACAGGGTCTGGAAGATCTAATGTGGTCTACAGGGTCTGGAAGGTCTCATGTAGTCTACAGGGTCTGGAAGATCTAATGTGGTCTACAGGGTCTGGAAGGTCTAATGTGGGCTACAGGGTCTACAAAGTCCACCTCTGCATGAACAATGAGTGGACCTGCTTTGTTCGGTCTGACTTCAGTTAAAACGTAATTAAAAAATGTACTTCCTATGACATAAATCTTGTTAAATTGAGCATGAATCACATTATAATTGATTTTTCTTCTTGGCTTTCGTAACATATATTTAAGTATTAAGTTACAAAAGACTGAGATTTATGTCAGTCACATTAACTCTTTATTCTACAAGTGACTATTTTTGGTCATTTCAAAAACACATTACAAGACAGTTACAGCAACAGTTACAATGAGGGAACAATCTCAGGTCCAATGTGGTCTACAGGGTCTGGAAGGTCCAATGTGGTCTACAGGGTCTGGAAGGTCCACTTCTGCATGAACAGTGAGTGTACCTGCTTTGTTCGGTACCATGAAGTAACGGTACTAATGTAAGGAATGATGTTCAAAGGGATCATGTGGATGTGGACAGGGGTCTGGTTCTACTATGTGGTACCGGCTTCACTCGACTCGGCATTTTTGCGTTTCCATTATGTAAAAGGACCTGGAATCTGGTACCCAGTGCTGTTTTTTTGGTATCTATGCCACCGAGGTTCCAAAATGGGGGAAGAGGTACTAAAACGTGATATGTAAACACTGCAGACCGCTGATTGGTCAGAGAGTTGTCTTACAGTAAATCAAGCGGTAGGTTAATCCACATGATGACAGCCTGTAAAACTACACCATGGTCGGTCGAGGAGGTTCACACATTTCTGTCCTTGGTGGCCCACGAAAAAATTCAGCATAAGCTTGACGGAACAACACGCAATGAGCGAGTTTATCAGCAATTCTCTGAGCAGACGTCATGGAAGTTACGCGCCGTGTCGCTATGACATCCAGGTACTGTAAAGTCGGTAGTATCCTGTAATGGAAACGGTTTCCAGGAATAGTACCTGGTACCTGAGTCGAGCTGAGCTGGTTCCACGAAGTGAAAACGCAGCATAATGTTTGAAAATTCATTTTTCTAGCACCTTGTATTTGTATTTCTTGTATTTGTACCTTCGCCAAGGAGGTTATGTTTTCATCGGCGTTAGTCTGTTTGTTTGTCTGTTAGCAAGATAACTCAAAAAGTTACGGATGGATTTTGATGAAATTTTCAGGAAATGTTGATACTGACACAAGGAACAAATGATAAAATTTTGGTGGTGACTGGGGGGTGGGCTGACCTGCCTTGGTGGAGGTCTGCGCTCTCCAAGTGCTTTTGTAGTTTATATATACTTCTTGGATTTTTTTTTACCACCGCTAGGAGGTATTGTGATCGCTTTGCTTTGTGTGTTTGCGTGCATGTTTGTTTGTTTGTTAGCAAGATAACTAAAAAAGTTATGGACGGATTTTCAGGAAATGTTGATACTGGCACAAGGAAGAAATGATAAAATTTTGGTGGTGATCGGGGTTGGGGTGGGGTGGGTGGGTAGGGGGGTACGGGGGCCTACTGATCTGCCTTGGCGGAGGTCTGCACTCTCCGAGTGCTTTTCTTGTTGCTTATTTGATCTTTCTTACTTTATTTTAGTACATGTTTTTCATTTTGTTTTCCATTTTTTTCCACATTATTTATAATTCAGTAGGTTTTTTTTAATTCATTTTTGTTCATCTTATTTTTTTCCTGCCACTTACGGGCATGGAACCAAATACGGTAACTTCATTAACCTTGATTTTCTACATGACGATAAAATATTTACAAAAATTTCAAAAAGTAATAAAATCTTATGTTCTCCAATAACACACTAAGGCAAGGGTGTCAAACTCATTTTAGTTCAGGGGCCACATTCAGCTAAATTTGATCTGAAGTGGGCCGAACCAGTAAAAAAATAACATAATAATATATAAATAATGTCAACTCCAAATTTTCTCTATGTTTTAGAGCGAAAAAAGTAAATTTACACTATGAACAGGTTTACATCCACAAAATATCCTTTCGAAAGATGTGAATAACATGAACAAACTGAAAAAATAAGTGTAATTTTAATAATATTATTCCTCAGTTTATCATTTACACATTTACATTATACTATAAAAAAAAATACACCAAACATTTAGTAACAGGCAGAATCTTGTTAAAATTGTAATTAGTTCTCTTAAGACATTTCAGGTTGTTCATATTTGTTCAGGTTATTTACATTTTTTACAAAATTAAACTTTGTTTTAGTGTAAATACATGAAAATATTTACATTTACAAAGAGAAAAATTTGGAGTTGTCATTATTTATATGTTATTTTGATCATATTTTACAAGTCCCGCCCACTTGAGATTGAATTGGTGTGAATGTGGAACCTGAAGTAAAAGGACTGTTAACATCTTGGTTTCACAAATTCATCCCAAGGGCCAGACTGGACCATTTGGCGGGCCGGATTTGGCCCCTGGGCCACATGTTTGACACCTGTGCACTAAGGTTATCATTTTGAATTCCAGAGTTTTTCTATGAAGTGTTCATTGTTCATTATTGTTTTATTTGTAGAACGCCTGTATGTCAATCATTCCATCTTGTTCTTTCTGTACAAGAAAAAAATAGTTGTTTTTTTTTAGTCCAGATGTAT
Source organism: Sphaeramia orbicularis (assembly GCF_902148855.1). Classification (NCBI taxonomy): domain Eukaryota; kingdom Metazoa; phylum Chordata; class Actinopteri; order Kurtiformes; family Apogonidae; genus Sphaeramia; species Sphaeramia orbicularis. Next base: position 9,785,526 of record NC_043964.1, read on the forward strand.
GGTGTGTTATACCATGTACAGTACGATTCCTGCTTGTCCAACACAACAGAGAAGATGTTTATTGTCGAGAAAAGAGGACCTCCATTCATCTGTTTGATGAGATTATTATCAGTAAATATTTCCTGTCTACCTATTTGCTCTGGTATCTCATTGGCAGCGGCATGTTCCCATCTGGGAGTGTTTTTCACCCGGTATCTCACAGACAAAGATAAACATTGGTGTTGTTTGCTGGTGAGCTGATGTCAACAGCGGTGATGTCACTGATATCCATTGTAACAAACAAAACCACGAAACAATGATATGGGATTAGATTTGGGCCCATCAGGGACAGCTCAAGGGTAGTTGGGATATACAGGCCTGTATAGCGCTTTGGTTTTAGCACATCTCGCTGACAGCTGTCTGTCCACATGTCAGCCACTGCAACAAACGCTAATCCGAGGCTATACGGCGCCTGAAACGTACAGCAACACTGACAGCAAGCAGAGCAACAACATAGCCCCCCCCTCCCCACGGTGTCTCTGGAAATGCTAGGTGCTGGATTATTTGTGGTGTGGCAGATCATCCGCAACCCTCTCACCAGTCATCGTCAAAGGTGGATTAAAGGGCCTGTAATCTGACTGTGTGTAGTGACACATGTCAACCATGGGATGTCTGGAAAGAGGGGGAATTAAAATGGCAGGGTAATCCAGGCTGTAGAGCAGGGGTGTCAAACTCATTTTAGTTCAAGGGCCACATACAGCCCAAAATGACCTGAAGTGGGCCGGACCATTAAAATAATAACATAAGAATATACAAATAATATCAATTCCGAAATATGTATGTCGAACTTCTATATTTAAGAGTGGTAAAAAGTAAAATTATAGTATCAAAATGTTTACATCTCCAAACTACAGGGTGGGGAAGCAAAATTTACAATATTTTGAGGCAGGGATTGAAAGACAGTGTATGACCAATTAGTTTATTGAAAGTCATGAGAATTTATTTGCCACAAGAAAATTACCATAATAGAAAATGTTTTTATTCTATGTGTCCTCCTTCTTTCTCAATAACTGCCTTCACACACTTCCTGAAACTTGCGCAAGTGTTCCTCAAATATTCGGGTGACAACTTCTCCCATTCTTCTTTAATAGTATCTTCCAGACTTTCTGGTAATAGTTTTGCTCATAGTCATTCTCTTCTTTCCATTATAAACAGTCTTTATGGACACTCCAACTATTTTTGAAATCTCCTTTGGTGTGACGAGTGCATTCAGCAAATCACACACTCTTTGACATTTGCTTTCCTTTCAAAAATTCTTATTTTTGAACAAAAACAAAAAACAAACAAAAAAAAAAACATAATATAACAAACATATCAAACAAATTGGTCATTCTTCAAATTCTTCCTCCTTCCTCATGATAGATAGTCTTGTAGTGTCCCTGGAAAGGCCTCTGGTGAATGAAGTCCTCCCCCTGGTGGATTATCTGTGTATTGCATGTATCTAATTGTATACATCAGGTTTTTTAAGAAAATAAATATCACTCTGATCATGTAGAGGGCTTCAAAACTCATGTATCAAATATGATACGTTTGGCGTTGAAGGGTTATGCTATTATTTTACTGGTCTGGCCCCCTTTAGAACATATTGTGCTAAATCTGACCCCTAAACTAACATAAATTTGACCCCCCTGGCCTATGTCTAAACCCAAAGTGTCCACCTGTAAGTGTGTCTGTTCATACCCAGGATCAGAAAGCATTAGCAGATGTGTCTCGAGTGATCACTTATGTTCAAATCAGAATTTTTCAATACGCAAATAAAGAAGCTCATTTATCATTTAGAGCACGGCTAATGTGTTGAAGTTGAACCGACTGGATGCGTATGGATTTTTATAGATTTAATTCATCGTGCTGATTGAAGGCTACTGGTAGCGGTGTTTAAGGTAGAGTGTTTTCTATATCAATGGTGCATTGAATCAGTCAGTACGGCTTAAATATATGAAAACTCTCTCCATTCTGTTTGTTTTTATTGGCTCTCTTTCATGACATTAGCAATCATTGAATCCTCAAGTGCTTAAGACATCGTTCTGATTTTTTTTTTACCGTGTATGTGAACTGTGAATCTTCTATTTCCTTAGAGAAAAAAGAAAAAGGTGTGAAGGCAGAGCATCACACAGGTTTTAAAAGACTTTAATATTACACCTTTGACACTCTAGACAGTGAGCATCAGCTGAGTGGGCAGTCCTTTAGTGTGTTCTAGGACACACACCTTTTCAGATGACTACAGGATCTGGACAAATGGGATTCAGTCCACCTACGATGATGGGATTGGAAGGTGGACTGAAAAGCAAACGCTTGTGTGCTCAAGCTTTATCATATATATATGTATATGATAAAGCTTGAGCATATATATATATATATATATATATATATATATATATATATATATATATATATATATATAATAAACAAATATAATATGATTTACATACACACATATAGGGATGGGAATTGATAAGAATTTAACGCTTCCGATTCTATTATCGATTTTGCTTATCGATCCAGTTCCTTATCGATTCTCTTATCAATTCTCATTGTCTTCCGCCCTTAGCTATGTGGCTCTACACAACCTAGACAGTGAGCTAAACAAAGTGGCAACATCTCAGGACACTGATGGTAGTTTTCATAGTCTTTACTTGAACCACAATTTGTAAAACTGAAAATACAAAAAACAAAGATATGTTTCAATAAACAAAGCATCATTCTGTGCTTAAACAATGACAAATATTTCTAAATTATATATTCCAGGCTGACTATTAATTCTAGCATTTTAAGATTAACAAACAAGATTACCCAGAAAACAAAGACGTTCCATTCGTTTTTGACATACCCACCAAAGCTAATCATAGCCTAGCATTGATAAGCACATCACTTTAACCAAAAACGTTGCTGAAACATTCAGACTATCACAGAAGACTATGACTAATGCGTGTCTAACGCTTTAACTTTCATGTTAGATGACTTAATACTCACAGACTCTCTTGTGTCGAAGCTCTGTGCGTATCACTGAAGACACCGAACTTTTTACCGTATTACTACAGCGAGAGCTTAATAACAAAGCACATCCTGTAATTCTTCGAGCATAATGCCGCTACATTATTTCACCACTAGACGGCTGTGTTCACCACAAAATCTCTATATATATTAAACTGAGAGGCAGAATACGCTGGGTGAGGGAATAAAGGAGTACAAACGGGTGTGTTTGCATGACCTGTCTTTTATATTTCCATCTGCACAGAAAACATAACATACACAGTATGTACAAATAATAATAACAGATGACGCCGGGCCTGGTTCGGGGTGGGGGTGGGGGTGTGTGGCATGCAGTGAAAGTGAAACTAGAGACGCTTTACTAATTCCTCTATTGCCGCATTTCTACTACGTGGAACCAGTTCGACTCGGCTCGTCTCCCATTGTTGTGCACCTCATTTTCTTTCCCTTACCTTCGGAAACTTGCATTTGAGTGGATACGACGTTTGTTGCCGGCACCGGAACCGGAACTGGGCCTGGTGTTCACTCTGCCGCTACATTCACAAGTGTCACTAAGTAGCGAATCAAATACGTGACATTCCTGTAAATGATTCACATGCTGTGGACAAATGTTTGAGCAGATTGGAGGGATTCCACCCTTTTGAAGAAATGGAAGCTTTGACAGTGTTCCAGTGGACCCAGTGTCGTCTTTTTAGACCGTTTCTGCCTCAACGCCATGTTGGCCACGTTCTATGTGTGAAGTCATCGTGCATACGCAACAAAGGCAGAACTGATGAGCAGAATCGTTAAGCAGGCAGGCAAACAATTCCAAGGAATCGAGCTACTGGGATCCGGTTCTCAAAAAGAACCAGTTCTCAATTCCCATCCCTACACACATAATACAATAACACATATATCTATATGTCAGGGTAGAGACTGCGATCTGGTAGGATCGGTGATTCTACCAGTAGGAACTCCGATCAGAGTCTCTACTGGTAGAAACTCCGATCCGAACCCTAACCCTAACCCTTCTACTGGCAGGATTGGAGTTTCTACCAGTAGAGACTCTGATCGGAGTTTCTACCAGTAGAGACTCTGATCGGAGTCTCTACTGGTAGAATCGCCGATCCTACCAGATCGCAGTCTCTACCCTTACATATATATGTGTTATTGTATTATGTGTGCATGTAAATCATATTATATTTGTTCATAATAATATAAAGCCAGAAACTAACTTATTTAACGCTTTCATGCATGAATTATGAGAGCCTTAATGAAGATTTTTTTTTTTTCCTGAGTGTTTTTATTCCTCTTTAGACATGAAAAAAAAAAAGTTATTGAAATGTTTTTATGAACCTATTTATCATGGAGTTACAAAAATGTCCACTAGGCTGAACACCATTCGTTTAATTTTTTGAAGCAAAGAAACATGCATTTACTGTCATACTGTATGAAAACTATATATATATATATATATATATATATATATATATATATATATATATATTTATGATTGAGTGATTTAATTGGTTTTCCCCTGTAAGTCGCTTCGGAAAAAAGCGTCTGCCAAATGCGTAAACATAAACATAAACATATATAGATAGATAGATAGATGGATAGATAGATAGATAGATAGATAGATAGATAGATAGATAGATAGATAGATAGATAGATAGATAGATAGATAGATAGATAGATAGATAGATAGATAGATAGATAGATAGATAGATAGATATAGAGATAGATATAGAGATATATATATATTTTTTAAAATGCTGCTAATCTGATGTTTTCTCACATTTAACATACTATAATATTAGCTATTACTCAGATAATATGCAAAAAACAAAAAAAATTTCTGTTTTAAAAGAAACTGTTCATTACAGTCTAATTGATTTACACTCAAACATGTTAGTGCAGATCACGATTTATCAAGAACAGGAAAGTTACAGTAATGGTATGGATGTCAGTGTATGGGATGATGCATAAGCGTCCACTGTGTTGGCTGATATGGAATTAAAACAACAAAATCCATGAACATACAAGAGAACAGCTGAAGAAGAACTGTCCATTGTAGTGACCACTATGCATGAAAGGGTTAATGATAAGTATCAGTCATATTATCATATATAGTATAGATATGCTTAGACTAGGAAGGTTATTATTGTTATTAATTATATAAGGAGAAGGGATGGGAGTTTATAAGTTGTACTTCTTCTCACTCCTTTTTGAATATGTATTATATGTCTTATGTTTAAGTGTTTTGTTACCTCCGCCATGAGGTACTGTGATCGCTTTGCTTGGTGTGCGTGCATGCGTACATGTTTGTTTGTTTGTCTGTCAGCAAGATAACTCAAAAAGTAATGGATGGATTTTCATGAAATTTTCAGGAAATATTGATACTGGCACAAGGAAGAAATGATTCAATTTTGGTGGTGATCGGGGGTGGGGGGGCAGATCTGTCTTGGCGGAGGTCTGCGTTCTCAGAGTGCTTTTCGTGTTTATTTTCTTCTGTTTTGACATTCATATTTGAAACAAATACATCAATCAATCAATCAATCAATCAATCAAAGCTTTGCATTAGAGTTGTCCACATTTGATCAGATTTCCCAAGATGGGTGTTAATCCAAGGTCTAAACAGAGCCTTTGAATATTTTATGTCAGTTTAAAGTGTTTATTGAACTACCTCTGTCTGAAAAAGAAGCAATGTTAAGAAAGCCTTCATCATTTCTTTAGATAAATTAAAATGTTTCCATATTCTGCGTACCTCTGACAGTAGAAAATAGAACCTATAGAAAGTCCTAGCGCTGACAAATATGATATACCTACCGTCAAAGCGGCTCAGTCTATACGCTGCAGTACAAAGTTTTGGTCATGCTGCACTACCAATCTCCAGCTCATGCACGTAGCTCACATGAATATATTCACATAATGCACCCATAAATAGACGATCGTATACAGGGGCCTGTGGGCTTCCTTGACATTAGCTCCTCACCATGAGCAGGGCCTGGGATTCCTGTCGTACCTTTCCATGGGCAAGACTCCCATTTCCATTTAGGCTGGAGCCTGTGGTGTTGCACAACCTTTTCTCCTCTCTTCCTCTTCTTCTTCTCCTCTTCATCAGTGTGTCAGTCATTTCAATGCTGTCACTCTGGATCTGTCTCTGAACTAAAGCTGTCTCTGAGCTACGATCCAGACACACTTGAGAGACTGAGGCAGACTACTCACCCAGACGCTTCTCTCTTGAAGTTGTACCAGCATTTCGTTCCTTTTTTTTTTTTTTTTTTTGCCTCTTGACACTTCCTTAAGTTTTCCCCCCGATTTTTTTTTTCCCTTTTTCTTTTTTTACTGATCTAATTTGCAATATTTCCACATATTAGATGAAGCCTGTACATGCGGAACAGAGTACACATGGCCAGGGAATTGAGAAGTGCAAATAATTCCCTCATGTGGAAAGGCTGCAATTAACTGGGGATGTCAGCCTTTGTAAAATATAATTGAGTTCAGGACGAAATGAACGTCTCTAATCCGGCCGACAGAGCACTGTCAATCAGCGTTCCTCCCATCCCCAAAACCAACTGTCATGCTTGTTTATGTCTGTCTCTTTACTGAATTTTTGGACACTAATGCTCTGGCAGCTGCCGCTCTCTTTTGCGTGGGTGACTGGGTGACTTTGTGAAAGCCCGGTGGGGGCAGGATGTCGCACTATAGGGAAAGGCTGGACATCTGTTTTCTTTGGTGTGACTGGAGATAGCGTTGTGCGTTCAGGCGTGGTGTCAAACACCTGAGTGACTGAAGAAACATTTTCCCCGTTACTGAGCACGAATCGCCTCTTGTAACATGCTCAGTGATATCAGCGGGGAATGTAGCTATTAGCATAGCATCACGTCAACTCAATTCTAAGGGTCAAATAACAGTCGGCCATTCAGATGTCTTTCAAGTCAATGAGCCTCCTCCTGTCCTGTAGACACACTATGTGAATTACCCTTCTCATCGCCGCTCTTCTGTGCAAAAAGGTGTCTTCCTCCTGGAAAATGTCAACCATTAACTCTCAAATATTGCCTGTCACAGCAAAAAAAAAAAGAAAGAAAAGTGTTGACCTTAAAGTGTCTGGATAAATGAGTCCACTTAAAGAACAATCATTTTTTGTCCTCTTTAATTCTGAGCCACCTGCCTCTTCTCCAGCGGCGGCGGCTTCTTCAGGCTCTGATCTATGACCTTTCTCTAATCAACCCTCCGACTGAGAGGCAAAAGGGTTCGGATCGCATCAAATACATCGATGTCACTCAAAACAGACCTCTGCATTTTTATCGTGTGTGTCACATAATTTAATTTTTTTTTTTGTTAACAACTTTATTAATCATTTTTCCATAACATTGACATCATTAACACATTTCTTACACAATTTGTGAAGTTAAATTATGAAAACATTTACGTTTTACAAACTATCCAAACAAAAAAAGATGTAAATAACCTGAAAAAACAGAAATTTCTGAAGAAAAATAAGAAGAAACTGGAAGCACTCAGAGAGTGCAGACCTCCACCAAGGCAGATCAGTGCCCCGGATTAGGATGAAAATTTCAGGAAATGTTGATACTGGCACAAGGAATAAATGATTAAATTTTGGTGATAATCGGGGGTGGGGGGGGCGGGTGGCCACTGATCTGCCTTGGCGGAGGTCTGTGCTGTCTTTTCTAGAAAAGCACTCATAGAGCGCAGACCTCCGCCAAGGCAGATCAGTGCCCCCCCACCCCACCCCCAATCAGCACCAAAATTTAATTATTTGTTCCTTGTGCCAGTATCAACATTTCCTGAAATTCTCATCCAAATCCATCCATAACTTTTTGAGTTATCTTGCACACAGACAAACAGGAAAACCAACACCGACAACAACACAACCTCCTTCGCAGAGGTAATAATAATAATAAAAAAAAAAATTTGATCAATATTATGCTTCAACTTATAATTTATACATGTGCATGACAGATCAGATCTACCAAGACACAAAACAGGCAGAATATTGTTAAAATTGCATTTATTTTTCTTTAGACATTTCAGGTTATTCATATTTGTTCAGGTTACTGACGTTTCATTGCACTGGGTTACAAAAAAATGTTTTTTGCAAGTTGTCTAGCTTTTTTCAACTGAATTAGGACCATTTTGCACCGCTAAATCCAAAAATGACATCTGTTTTTCTCAATCAGGTCAGGTTTTTTAGCTAATTTGATTTGGAAAAATTTGATCTTCTCACAAAATTGATTACATTTTTGTGACTTTATCAGTTGATTTGTTTATATAGTTCTCACCCAAAATAGGTTTTAAGAGAAAAAAAAATCCTTTTCTAACAGGATTCCTGTTAGGTACAATGGTGTATCCACCGCAGATGTAGCAGAATATGTCAGGCTTATTTTTGCAAGATCTTCTAGTCGAAGCCATTTCATTCACCTGTAATATTAAAAAAAAACATTAATCATTAATTGGCAAAAGTAAAATCTTCAGAACTTGTTTATTGCAAGAAATATGAAAGAATTTTGTATCATATGATGTGAAAATGCCCATAAATGTAAGCAAAAATGTTAAAAAGCCAATATGTAGCATAGTTCAGAAAGTTGACCTGATTGAGCAAAATTAATGTGATTTTTGGATTCAGCACACCAAAATGATCCGAAATCAGCTCAAAAAACTTAAACAATAAATTTGTTGTCGACTAGTGTTATTAAAGGATATCAAAATTTAATCTTCTTTGCAATAAATCAAAGAGAAAAAAATTGGTGTCGCCATTATTTATAGGTATGATGTCATATTATTTTTTTCACATTAAACCAAGAAGAAAATTTGGAGTCATTATTTCCAGGTTATTATGCTGTCATTTTCCAGTTTGACGTCCTTGACTGTTAACCCTTTCATGCACAGTGGTCACTCCAGTGGACAGTTCTTCTCCAGCTGTTCTCTTGTATATTAATGGGTTTTGTTGTTTTAGTTCCATATCAGCCAACACAGTGGACACTTATGCCCCATCCCATACACTGTAATTCAGATCATTACTGTAACTTTGCTGTTTTTGATAAACCTGATCTGCAGTAACATGTTTGAGTGTAAATCAATAGTTATTTGTTAGACAAGAAGTTTTTTTTTTTTTTTTTTTTTGCATATTATCTCCATGAAGTGAGTAATTACTAGCATTAGAATATGTTAAAACGTGAGAAGACATCAGATTAGCAGCATTAAAAATGTTTTTATTTCATTGTTTTCATATCACTTTCTGATATTGGGTTTTAAACACGTTTCTTTACTTCAAAAATTAAATGCATGGATATTTTTGTAACTCCATAGAAAAAAAAAAAAAAACTCGATCGCATTTTTTTTTTTTTCATGGCTAAACACTGAAGAAAAAAATCTTGACTAAGGTTCTCATAATTCGTGCATGAAAGGGTTAATATCTTCTGCACCTTGCAAATTCATCCCGTGGGCCAGATTTTAACCTTTGGCGGGCCGGTTCTGGCCCCCGGGCCGCATGTTTGACACCGCTGATTTAAGGCGGCCTTACACTGTGCGAGTTTAGAGACGATTTCTCACTCGTGCGACTATTTCTGGGATCGGGCCCGATGTGCCTCTAATCGTGTGTCGTGCGTCGTGCAGTGTACATGGGGTAAAGAGAAGCGACTAGCAACTCACGACCACCTCACGACCAGCAATCGTGTGTTCGCAACGAAAACAGAGCTGTTTGAAATCCTGCTCTCTCCTCGTGAGTGTATCGTACTGTCAAAGCAGTGCCACGAACCGATGTGCCTCAAATTCTCACACTGTGAATGCGCAAATACAATATTAGCCAGCTACTGTAAGCTAATTCTAAGCTTACAGTAGCTAGCTATTGGCCTAGTGCAGTTTAGCTTTTGCAGCTTAAGGCGGCCTTACACTGTGCGAGTTTAGAGATGATTTCTCACTCGTGCGACTATTTCTGGGATCGGGCCTGATGTGTCTCTAATCGTGTGTCGTGCGTCGTGCAGTGTACATGGGGTAAAGAGAAGCGATTAGCACCTCACGACCACCTCACGACCAGCAACTGTGTGTTCGCAAGGAAAACAGAGCTGTTTGAAATCCTGCTCGCTCCTCGTGAGTGTATCGTACTGTCAAAGCAGTGCCACGAACCGATGTGCCTCAAATTCTCACACTTCGCATGCGTGAACACAGACGCGTACAGTAGCGTACAAGCTAACAGTAGCTGGCTGTTGTCCTAGTGCAGTTTAGCTGTTGCAGCTTACCTCTAGTTCCTGCTGTAGGATGACAGCCCATACTGTCCACGTCTGGACAACCAATTCCTGCACCGAACACATCGTTGTCTTTTCTTCTTTTTTGATTCCTCACAGATAATGGCACATATTACCAAAGCAGCTCGTTGGTTTTTGTTTAGCACTACCATTTCGTGACTCACACAATCGTCTATGCACTTTTACGGATTCCTTGGTATTTAAACGTTGTATTTCCGGATACAACACTCGAACGTGTCGTGCGTCCTACAGTGTGAGCAGTCAGGTCGCGTATGAGCATCGGTCCGTACAGTGTGAGATCATGAATCGTGAGTCTGACCTTACGAATGATTCGCACAGTTTGAGATGAAGCTGCGTGCAACGATAGAAATAATCGCAGAGTGTATGGCCGCCTTTAGACATTGTTATGGAAAAAATATTACTCTACTAATTCATCTATAATAATGAAGGATAAGATCAAACGTTCAGTGTCAAAGAAATCCCTTTATTTGGAGCTCCATAGAAAGAGATGCCCCTCAGACAAAGACTGAGACGGTCTGAACCCAAAAATACAAATCACCCTGTAGTCTTCTGTCTCCCATGAGAAAATTATGATGTGTGGAAAGTGTTTTGGTTAGTGTCAGGAACTTAGAGATAAGACCCCTGTGAGAAATGTTGGTTTGGCCTTCTACTCTGGACACAACACAAAAGAGGTCCAAACTGCTCTAGAATACACAGTGACATGAATATATCTGAAACAGAGTTAGAAGCCTATATGATATATGAAATATATATGAATATATATGGATATAAGTAATATTTCCATTACAACAGTCTGTCATTAGAATAACGCAACATGTGGACAACCTTAAACTAAATCAAACCATGTCTGATACAGAGAGAAGATGTGTGTTCATAGTTGAGTTTTTGTGTGTCTAATGATTACCTTTCAAGGGGTCTCCTCAGTGATGCCCCTGCAGACTCCCATCAGACTCAAATGGAAATGGATTAATTACAGCGCGCCTGACAATTGGCCGCCCACAGTTGTGCGTGGCTTTGTAAACTCTCTTGACTAATCAGCTGAAGACGAAGCCTGGTCACTCAGCACGACCTCATCACCGGCCTGACATTGGAGCTGTGGCTCAAGGGCCTTTAGTAAGACGTTAATTGCGTATAACTCTCACCACATGTTCGCTACTAACTGACGCTGTGATCTTAGACCTGTCGATACGCTGAACGCCAGCCTTTACTTCAGACACCTAAAGATTCGCTGTCTGTATTGAGAGAAATTTGTTTTCTGGCCCTCTTTAAAAGCAATTTTCTAGGTGTTTTTTGATCCTTCCACGGAATAGATTCAGGGCTGATTGTCTGAATTCTGTATTCGGTTCGCTATGAAATGCTATATTTGTTTTGCAGTCTGTGCCTTCTGTTTTCTCAAAGATTGTTGCACAGGTGTTTTGGTTTTTCCAAGTTATGAAGAATAAAATGTAATATTGTTCTTACCGCCGAGCATCTTAAGCTTAGATGCATAATGTGTACAGTAGGTACCGAAACGTGTGCTATTATGAACAAGCGATGTGTAAATATCCTAAGATCTCTAATAACTGGAATTCTTTGTGTTCGTTCCTGCAACCTACTCTGAAGTATTTTATTTTAATCTCCTCCGTGCCATATGTTAGATGTTGAAACCAGTTCCAGTGGCACAGAATTAGATACTCGAGTCTGAATATTCATTTAATATATTCAGTCGGCATTTTTTGAAATACAGACAAGCGCCTGGAGCGTTCATTCATTCATTTTCTGAACCCGCTTTATCCTCACTAGGGTCACGGGGTTCGCTTGGAGCCTATCCCATCTTACATAGGGGCGAAGACGGGGTACACCCTGGACAAGTCACCAGTTCATCGCAGGGGCGGACATACAGGGTGGGGAAGCAAAATTTACAATATTTTGAGGCAGGGATTGAAAGACAGTGTATGACCAATTAGTTTATTGAAAGTCATGAGAATTTATTTGCCACAAGAAAATGGACATAATAGAAAATGTTTTTATTCTATGTGTCCTCCTTCTTTCTCAATAACTGCCTTCACACGCTTCCTGAAACTTGCGCAAGTGTTCCTCAAATATCCGGGTGACAACTTCTCCCATTCTTCTTTAATAGTATTTTTAAGAAAGTCGACATTGCTGTGGGATGTTCTATTGGTAGCATGTTCTGAAACGCCCCAAACAGCAGAATCCAGAGGGTTTAGATCTGGGCTAGAAGGCGGACATAAACATGACTCCCAAAAATTGCTGAAATTGGATTTGTTGCTGTTGTCAACAAGTGTTTTGGTGTTCTTATGTAAGATTTTAACTTCAAATCATATTTTACTGCATTTCTAACGGTCTTGTTGTCTACCTCAAGTTCAATTGCCATTTTTCTCATGGATTTGGTTGGATCCTTTAGGATTTTGGATTTGAGAGCTTTAATAAAAGCTTTGGTACGTTTTTTGTTGCTTCCTCCACTTCCAGACTTTCTGGTAATAGTTTTGCTCATAGTCATTCTCTTCTTTCCATTATAAACAGTCTTTATGGACACTCCAACTATTTTTGAAATCTCCTTTGGTGTGACGAGTGCATTCAGCAAATCACACACTCTTTGACGTTTGCTTTCCTGATTACTCATATGGGCAAAAGTTTCTGAAAAGGTATGGATAATAGTGTTAGGTATGATTATGACATCAATATATGTTTGGTTTCAAAACAACTGACGTAGTGTCTGCTGAGAAAAAACAACTAAATGTTCATTGTAAAGTTTGCTTCCCCACCCTGTATACAGACAGTCACTCTAATATTCACACCTATGGGCAATTTAGATTAACCAGTTAACCCAGCTGTTCTCAATCTTTTCCTGTCGTGCCCCCCTCTGGAGAACAAAAAATCTCCAGCCCCCCACCCCCTCAACCCCAGCAACATTGCCACAGTGGTGCAATTCTAACTTTTTTGAAAGAAATGTCAATATTGTAACAATACTTTTTGCTTTTCCTTGATTAATTTGATGTTCAAATTAAAAATAACTTAGATTTTTGCCTGAACAATACAAATACAGGGTGGGGAAGCAAAATTTACAATGAACATTTAGTTGTTTTTTTCTCAGCAGGCACTACGTCAATTGTTTTGAAACCAAACATATATTGATATCATAATCATACCTAACACTATTATCCATACCTTTGCAGAAACTTTTGCCCATATGAGTAATCAGGAAAGCAAACGTCAAAGAGTGTGTGATTTGCTGAATGCACTCGTCACACCAAAGGAGATTTCAAAAATAGTTGGAGTGTCCATAAAGACTGTTTATAATGGAAAGAAGAGAATGACTATGAGCAAAACTATTACGAGATAGTCTGGAAGATACTATTAAAGAAGAATGGGAGAAGTTTTCACCCGAATATTTGAGGAACACTTGCGCAAGTTTCAGGAAGCGTGTGAAGGCAGTTATTGAGAAAGAAGGAGGACACATAGAATAAAAACATTTTCTATTATGTCCATTTTCTTGTGGCAAATAAATTCTCATGACTTTCAATAAACTAACTGGTCATACACTGTCTTTCAATCCCTGCCTCAAAATATTGTAAATTTTGCTTCCCCACCCTGTAAACTCAACAAGACTGCTCCGAGACAATATTTTTCTAAATAAAAATTGGAAATGCGCAATTATCTTACAACTATGACAATAAAGTTACTTTTTTTAGAACAACAAACAAATTTTGCTAATGAAGATGAACATTTTAACAATATCAGTGGCTGCAATGAGCCCGTTTCCATTGCACATCTCAGAACATCAAAGTGTAAACTGTGCAAAAACGGAAACATTCCACATTTTTCTTTTTCCAGTCCAGTCCTTGTCCATTGTCCAAACCTAAAGTCTTTGTCTAGTCTAGTGACAGATCACCATGGCAGTAGATTTGTTTGTTGTACGTCCCTAAAATGAGTCCAGGGTGCTCCAATGCTAAAATATTAGTTCCACCTGCTACATGTTCGAACCTCAAGGAGAAAAAAAAAAACAACCACCCAGGAGAGATCCCATGCCCCCTGGCACACCTTTGCGCCTCCCCTGGGGGGCCCGCCCCACATTTTGAGAAACACTGAATTAACCTATCAGTGCATGTCTTTGGATGGTGGGAGGAAGCCGGAGTACCCAGAGAGAACCCACGCAGACACAAGGAGGACATGCAAACTCCACACAGAAAGGTCCCACCCCCATCGACCGGTGTTGGAATCAAAAATGACCCAAACGGCCACTGGCAAAAAAAAATCTAAAATGAAATGACTGCACTGCGTCACCGCCTTTGTGATTCCAGAGCAGAGGTCCGCTGTGTAAAAGTCCAGCCTGTCTCACCTCTGTTACTCCTTCAGTTTGGCTGTCGAAATCAGTCAATGGTGGCAAAAAGGTGGGATCACCATCTCACCTTTTTTCCAGGATCTCTGTGTGAAAGTGGCTTGTACCTGCTTTATTATGCCACTTTCCTACTATGTGGAACTGGCTCGACTCGACTCGTCTCGGGTACCAGGTCCTATTCCTGGAGACCGTTTCCATTACAGGATACTACCGACTTTACAGTACCTGGATGCCATAGCAATGCGGCGCGTTACTTCTGTGTCGTCTGCTTAGGGAGTTGCTGATAAACTCGCTCGTTGCGCGTTGTCTCGTCAAGCTCATGCTGAATTTTTACCACCTAATCTCCTCGACCGACCATGGTGTAGTTTTGCGGGCTGTCATCATGTGGATTAACCTACCGCTATATTTACAGTAATGCATAACGCGTACAGTAGGTACGGAAATGTATGCTGTTATGAACAAGCGATGTGTAAATATCCTAAGATCCTTAATAAGTGGAATTCTTTGTGTTCATTCCTGCGACCTACTCTGAAGTATTTTAATTTAATCTCTTCCGTGCCATATGTTAGATGTTGAAACCAGTTCCAGTGGCAAAGAATTAGATACTCGAGTCTGAATATTCATTTAATATACTCAGTCGGCATTTTTTGAAATACACCCCCATTGACTGGTGTTGCAATCGAACCCAGGACCTTCTTGCTGTTAGGCACGAGTGCTAACCACTGCACCACCGTGTCTCGGAGCATCTTAAGCTTATGCCCCATTTCCACTACATGGTATCGGCTCAACTCGACTCGGCCTTTTTGCATTTCCATTACGAAAAATCTCCTGGAATCTGGTACCCGGTACTAGTTTTTTGGTATCGCCTCCACCGAAGTTCCAGGACTGGGGACCAGATACTAAAACGTGACCTGTAAACACTGCAGACCACTGATTGGTCAGAGAGTCGTCTCTGTGACCCATCATTTTACAAAAACAGATGCGGAAGTTGACAGTAAATATAGCGGTAAGTTAATCCACATGATGACAGCCTGCAAAACTACACCATGGTTTGTCGAGGAGGTTCAGACGTAAAAATTCAGCATGAGCTTGATGAAAGAACACGCAACGAGCGAGTTAATCAGCAACTCTCTGAGCAGATGACACAGAAGTAACGCGTCGTATCGCTATGACGACCAGGTACTTCTAGTCGGTGGTATCTTGTAATGGAAATGGCCTCCAGAAGTAGGACCTGGTACCAGAGTTGAGTTGAGCCGAGTTGAGCCGGTTCCACGTAATGGAAACGCGGCATTAGATGCATAATGTGTACAGTAGGTACCGAAACGTGTGCTATTATGAACGAGTGAAGTGTAAATATCCTAAGATCCTTAATAACTGGAAATTCTTTGTTTTCGTTCCTGCAAACCACTCTGAAGTATTTTATTTAATCTCCTCCGTGCCATATGTTAGATGTTGAAACCAGTTCCAGTGGCAAAGAATTAGATACTCGAGTCTGAATATTCATTTAGTATATTCAGTCGGCATTTTTTGAAATACACCCCCATCGACTGGTGTTGGAATCGAACCCAGGACCTTCTTGCTGTTAGGCACGAGTGCTAACCACTGCATCACCGTGTCTTTGAGCATCTTAAGCTTATGCCCCATTTCCACTACATGGTATCGACTCAAGTTGACTCGGCCTTTTTGCATTTCCATTACGAAAAATCTCCTGGAATCTGGTACCCGGTACTAGTTTTTTGGTATCGCCTCCGCCAAGGTTCCAGGACTGGGGACCAGATACTAAAACGTGACGTGTAAACACTGCAGACCACTGATTGGTTAGAGAGTCGTCTCTGTGACCCATCATTTTACAAAAACAGATGCGGAAGTTGACAGTAAATATAGCGGTAAGTTAATCCACATGATGACAGCCTGCAAAACTACACCATGGTTTGTCGAGGAGGTTCAGACGTAAAAATTCAGCATGAGCTTGATGAAAGAACACGCAACGAGCGAGTTTATCAGCAACTCTCTGAGCAGATGACACAGAAGTAACGCGCCGCATCGCTATGACGACCAGGTACTTCTAGTCGGTAGTATCTTGTAATGGAAATGGCCTCCAGAAGTAGGACCTGGTACCAGAGTTGAGTCGAGCCGAGTTGAGCCGGTTCCACGTAATGGAAACGTGGCATTAGATGCATAATGTGTACAGTAGGTACCGAAACGTGTGCTATTATGAACGAGTGAAGTGTAAATATCCTAAGATCCTTAATAACTGGAAATTCTTTGTTTTCGTTCCTGCAAACCACTCTGAAGTATTTTATTTTAATCTCCTCCGTGCCATATGTTAGATGTTGAAACCAGTTCCAGTGGCAAAGAATTAGATACTCGAGTCTGAATATTCATTTAATATATTCAGTCGGCTTTTTTTTTTTGAAATACAGAGAAGTGCCTGGAGCATTGTTTATGAATTTGAATAACCCTAATATCATAGAATACGGCAGGAATACTGAGCAATGCTCTGGTGTACCTCTAAGAACACCTTTAAACATGAGTAGCGCATGTTTGTGCATCTGTGTTTACGCTGTGTGTCTATGTATATGTGTGTAGAAGGAACAGGAAAAGTGGATGAGAGAGGGTTGCTGGGATGTTGGGCATGCGTGATCCCTTGACTGGGATCCAGATCCACAAGCAGAGAGCACTGAGCCCTCCGTCAGCACATCACATAAAAACACCAGGCTTTGCAGGATTGCAAACTGAGTGTTTTTTTTTTTTTTTTTCCCCTCATTTGTTTGCCTTCCTCTCAGTGAGGACAGGTTTTCTACTATTGTGAGGAGTACACAAAAGAGTCTACCATTATCAGAGCCGTAATCGACCATTACAGTTTCTCTCCCACCAGAGTGCTTGTTAACTGCAGGACAAAAAGCCTCCAAAACAGACAGCGTGTCCTGGTGCAAACAACAGGATGGTTCATCGTGCCAGCTTAAACCAACAGCTTGTAAATTGAATCCTGTGGCATACAGTCAAGTTTACAGTGTTCAGTGGAGCTTTGCCACTATCAACCAGCCAGCAGAGCCCCAAACTGACCCAGAGGCTCAACAACACCTGGCTGTCTTTGTTAATCACAGGCAAGGATCCAATCTAAACAAAAGTGGATTTGCATTTTATGCTAGCCACGAACCGCGCTTATAAAACACTTTTTTGTTCTTCAAAGGTGATGATTTTCTTTCATATCTGTAGGCTTATAGTGCATGTCAACCGTGCTGCATTGCAACTTTTTTTTTCAGGGTTAGTCTAATTCACTGTGCACCTCAGCGTGTCTGTATCCATTTGCAGGTTTTTGTTCCCTTTGTCAACGTGTATTATTGACGCTAATGGGCTTAGATGCCATACATGATTGGAACTGTCAGCATCTGGATAAAAATAAAGCCTAGCAGAAGATGGAGGATGCGTTTTCAAAGTGTGTGTTTGTGTGTATATTCGGGAAACAAACTGCTGTTACCTACGTGGATTTGTGCATGCGACTTTACCTATGCTTGGGGTAGCTCATTCTGGGGGCACATTCCCAACAAATATCCAGTCGCATCAGAGAAATTATGTGCGACAGCAATCACTTTACATTCCCTGAACTGAGCAGATGGAGCGTGCTATACAGTGAAATAAAAAACACTGCTGAATCTAGTAGCTGGTAAAAAATCAAGCCAGATCCAAAGGAGGGAGGGGGGGTGGTAGAAAAATACATTTGGCTGAGGTTTTTCAGAGGTGACCGGCGCGTTGATGGACTTACGGGAGGAGAATTAATCTGTTGATCGAAGCGACATTTGACCTTAACACCGTGTCATCTGGTTATTTCAAACACTCCTTAATCTCTTTCTACTCTTCAGATGTCTTGGAATTTAAGTGTGTTGTGGTCAAATGGGATTATGAGGGAGTGGACCACATATGGCCTGTGTTGGTCCCAGTGCCTGTTGGGAAATGTAATTCCACCCCAACCCCCCCTAACTCCCCCTTCCCCTCCCCGTGTCCTTCTGCCGTCGCCTCATTATCAGATGACCAGCATGTGCAGCAGTATTTTATCACATACCGTCACTATCGGCGCTCCGTACATTCCAGAGAAAGAACAGCCGAGTTACTTAAAAAGTTCTTTCCCGTCTCGTTTTTTTTTTTTTTTTTTTTCGCTCAAATTGTGTCCGATGGGTGATGTTTGATATACTATATTTGGTAAAGGGTTTGGTAGGGGACAGAATGGACTTCCAAGGAGATTACACTGAGGGAAGTAGAACAACAACAATGTACGGATTACAGGCAGGATTTGTGTGAGGAACACATGATATCCTCTCTCATCCCTTTATCAGATTGGCTGTGATGGAGAGGCAGTAGTGGCTTGGACCAGAGAGGAGTAGGTTTGAATTCATTAGGACAGAGCCAGATCAGGACAGAGAGTGATGATAGCAGCCCGTGATTCAATAGGAAATCATCTCTCAGTCAGATGAGACGGCCGCCCGAGAAGTCCATCTGAACGAGGATGGGCCTCTTTCGAAAACAACAGAAGATGTTCCCCTGTCGAAACCGAACGGCTGCACAAATGTGTAATTGTACTTGACGTGATAAGTGGATTTCTCTAATTACATCACCGTGCTTTAAGTCAGGATAACGGTGATTTCACAAGGATGCAAGCTTTTAACCGTTTATAGAAATATACTCTGAAATTCAACTGTTCAACCTCAATATGTTATTAGAGGACATGACAAGACTGTATTACTTTTTAATTTTTTTTTTATTACGTAGAAAAATGTGAACATATTTGGTTCCTTACCTGTAAGTGAAAAAAAAAATCCAAGAAGTAAATGTTAAAAATAAAGAAAAAACACGTGTATTTTAGAACATTAGACCAACATAAGTGCTGGACCAGACACCTGTCCACATTCCATTGCCATTGTGAATGTGCTATAATCAAAGCTAAAAGTGGTCCAAAAATCAAAAAGTGGATGTGTTTTTTTTAGCCAGGTTTTGTTGTTTATCTTCCTGTGGGAACAAGTAAACCCTAATTTAAACCCTTTATGGGGCACTCATAAAAAAAAAAAAAAAAAAAAAAAAAAAAAAACAACTTTGAAATTAGTGTGTTATTGCAGAACATAACAAGACTTTATTACTTCTGTAAAACAAAAAAAAGTTTGTCATGTAGAAAATTGAGGTCAGTGAAGTTACCATATTTGGTTCCTTGCTTATAAGTGGCAAAAAAAAAAAACCAAAAAACAAGAATACAAGAAAAACACATGTAACATAAATCAAGAGAAGATGTTCCCCTGTCGAATTGAACGGTTGCATAAATGTGTAATTGTACTTGACGTGATAAGTGGATTTCTCTAATTACATCACCGTACTTTAAGTCAGGATAACGGTGATTTCACAAGGATGCAAGCTTTTAACCGTTTATAGAAATATACTCTGAAATTCAACTGTTCAACCTCAATATGTTATTAGAGGACATGACAAGACTGTATTACTTTTTAAAAATTTTTTTATTATGTAGAAAAATTTTAACATATTTGGTTCCTTACCTGTAAGTGAAAAAAAAAAATCCAAGAAGTAAATGTTAAAAATAAAGAAGAAACACATGTATTTTAGAACATTAGACCAACATAAGTGCTGGACCAGACACCTGTCCACATTCCATTGCCATTGTGAATGTGCTATAATCAAAGCTAAAAGTGGTCCAAAAATCAAAAAGTGGATGTGTTTTTTTTAGCCAGGTTTTGTTGTTTATCTTCCTGTGGGAACAAGTAAACCCTAATTTAACCCTTTATGGGGCACTCATAAAAAAAAAATAAATAAATAAATAAAAAAAACTTTGAAATTAGTGTGTTATTGCAGAACATAACAAGACTTTATTACTTCTGTAAAACAAAAAAAAGTTTGTCATGTAGAAAATTGAGGTCAGTGAAGTTACCATATTTGGTTCCTTGCTTATAAGTGGCAAAAAAAAACCCAAAAAACAAGAATACAAGAAAAACACATGTAACATAAATCAAGAGAAGATGTTCCCCTGTCGAATTGAACGGTTGCATAAATGTGTAATTGTACTTGACGTGATAAGTGGATTTCTCTAATTACATCACCGTACTTTAAGTCAGGATAACGGTGATTTCACAAGGATGCAAGCTTTTAACTGTTTATAGAAATATACTCTGAAATTCAACCGTTCAGCCTCAATATGTTATTAGAGGACATGACAAGACTGTATTACTTTTTAATTTTTTTTTTATTACGTAGAAAAATGTGAACATATTTGGTTCCTTACCTGTAAGTGAAAAAAAAAATCCAAGAAGTAAATGTTAAAAATAAAGAAAAAACACGTGTATTTTAGAACATTAGACCAACATAAGTGCTGGACCAGACACCTGTCCACATTCCATTGCCATTGTGAATGTGCTATAATCAAAGCTAAAAGTGGTCCAAAAATCATAAAGTGGATGTGTTTTTTTTAGCCAGGTTTTGTTGTTTATCTTCCTGTGGGAACAAGTAAACCCTAATTAACCCTTTATGGGGCACTCACAGTAAAGTTGTAACAATATACTGGAAAATTGTCTAAAATCAAGTCTTTATGATCCAATAAATGTAGCTATTTATAGTATTTCAATAGGATCCTTTGATTTGCAGCTGAGAAGAAATTATAATTTAATCTATACCAACAGAAAATCTATTCTTTTCATACCTTTTACCTGTAGAAATCTCCACTGACACATGAACATACAGCTCTCTGCGGCGTTAAGAGTCGATAAACTCGAGAATCGAACACTGGCAGCATAAGAAAAAAAAAAACAAAGCTAAGTCCATCACTAGTCAGGTTGACACCTTCTCGCAAGATTTTCCTCCCACACCTTCCTCTTCTTTCCTTCCACTCGTCTCTCCCAGACAACCACAGTTTAAGTCTGCGACGTATGCAATCACTATAAAGAGAGAATTGCTTAGCTTGACTTTTTACAGTGTAGTTCTACTGCAAAGCCAGACAGCGGAGTCAGGGGAGTAATAGATAAATGAAAATCCCTCCCATCCCCCTCCTCCCCCCAAAACAAAAAATATTACCCATAAAAACCCAGTGGTAGGTACTTTTGTGGCAGATCAAAAATTAATTTTCTTCTATATTTAACCTTTTTCTTCACTGATTTATCGCAATTTTCCTGTATTTAATTCACTGATCATGTAGATGTTCATTAAAACTCGGATTAAATTTAAAGGTTATTATATCAAAAGCAGAAAAAAAATACTCGTCGGTGGCTCTTTGGGTCTTTATGGGTTAATAACCTCCGCCAAGGAGGTTATGTTTTTGCCAGGGTTTGTTGTTTGTTTGTTTGTTTGTTTGTCTGTTTGTTTGTTTGTTTGTTTGTCTGTCCGTTAGTGTGCAACATAACTCAAAAAGTTATGGACAGATTTGGATGAAATTTTCAGGGTTTGTTGGAAATGGGATAAGGAAGAAATGATTAAATTTTGGTGGTGATTGGGGGTGGGGGGGCCCACGGGGGGGGGGGGGCGCAGACCAGAAAATTTCATCCAAATCTGTCCATAACTTTTGAGTTATGTTGCACACTAACGGACAGACAAACAGACAGACAGACAAACAAACTCTGGCAAAAACATAACCTCCTTGGCGTGGGGGGGCCCACGGGGGGGGGCCACTGATCAGCCTTGGCGGAGGTCTGCGCTCTCCGAGTGCTTCTAGTTGTTCTCTATATTTAACCTTAGTTCCACAATTTATTCCAATATTATTCTCTTTAGTCTGTTTAATTTTTGATTTTTTTCAGTGTTAATCAAGTATTGATTGTAATATTATTCAGTTTAGATTGAGATTTTTTTCAGTGTAAATCATGTATTTCCCTGTATTTAATTCACTCATTCATTAAAACTCAGTAAATGCAAAGGTTATTATATCAAAAAAGACTTTTTCAGTGAAAAATATCATTAACTGAACATAAATCTAGTGTCCAACCACTGTCATTGATCCAACTCCAAGTTGTAGAAGATGACAGTGTTTCCACGGTAACGACTGAGCCTCTGAACATCCAAATGGGTCATATCTGATGATCATGAAAAGATGACAAACTGTATTTTACACCAATTATTTACATGTATTGATCAGATTAATGGCTCAATAGATGCTTTTGGTCACCAGTGGCTCTTTGGGTCTTTCTGGGATATTTAAGCCTTCTTAAGTGATTTAACACAATTGATTGTAATATTATTCTGTTTAGACTGAGATTTTTCAGTGTAAATCATGTATTTCCCTGTATTTAATTCACTCATTCATTAAAGCTGAGTAAATTCAAAAGTTATTACATCAAAAGTAGAAAAAAATGGAACAAAAATGACTTTTCCAGTCAAATCTATCATTAACCGAACATAAACCCAGTGTCTCCATCCACTGTCACTGATCTAATTCCATGGGTTTTGCTGGTGAATCAATGTTGTAGAACATGACGGTGTTTCCACGGCAACTACGGAGCCTCTGAACGTCCAAATGTCATTAAAAAAAATAACAAAATGCATTTTACACTAGTTATTTACATGTATTGATAGGATTAGTGGATCAGTAGGTATTAAACGGTTTAAATCAGTAGTTAATTTCGGTTGCCGGTGACTGTTTTGGGTGTTTTTGGGTTAAATAGCGACTGAATCAAGAAAAAGAGAGAAAGCGGGGAAAAAACTACGAGGAAGGCAAAGAGTCGAGGGAATAATAGTATGAGAGGAATGGGATAGGAAACAGATCGAACAAGAGGATGGCGTAACAATTATAGGCAACAGAGCCCCCAACGTCAAAGTGAAACCCTATTTCAGGGAACTGTCCATTCTTCTGAGTGTGAGACAGTAAATACCTTGTTTCTATCTTCCCTAGTCGTCATTGTGACCGCCACTGCCACAATGGAAGGCCTGATGAGGAGCACATGCAATTGCTCTCTCTTAATAAAATCTCACAGTTCCCATTACACCCCAACACAATGGGCCTCTCGCCTGGCTGCTGATTGAGTTCCTACTCTCCGCGAGCTATAATAGCAGTCAAGCAACTCCTTTCCACCACCCTCACCCATTACACTGCACCCCCCATCCCCCCCCCCCCCCCCCCGCACCTTCACAAGTCTGCGTCCATCTCCCAACCTCACCCCAGCTTGGGCTTCACTTTTCAGTGTTGTGTGTTCGCGCCCCCTCAACCTAGTCCAGTGGTTCACAACCTTTTTTGTTTCGTGACTATAGAAGTAAATCTTTCTCATCAGATTTTGAATTATAAAAGCCATTGAATTTCTTGCGCTGAATTTTTTTGCACTGAAATTAAATATCTGAATTTTTTTGTCGGTGTTGTGTGTTCGCGCCCCCTCAACCTTAAAAGAAGACATAATCACCTAAAGAGTAACTTTTCAGTTCAATTACAAGAAATTTCAGGCGACCGAATTTGAATTCCAGGCAACCCCACGTAGGGTCCCGACCCCAAAGTTGAAAAACACTGGCATAGATACACCAGATGAACCCAGTGAAATACTGGTTTTAACCCGTAAAGACCCAAACATCCACCATTGACCAAAAGCATCTATGGATCTAAACAGTTGATCCACTAATCCTATCAATAAATATAAATAATTGATGTTTGCATTGGAAAAAATCTCAATCTTACCAAATGTATTTTCTTATTTCTAGTCCAAATATCTCATCACACCTAAAATAAGACATAATCACCTAAAGAGTAACTTTTCAGTGAAATATAAGAACTTATTTTTAGACAATAGATCTGGAAATTGTTATTTCAAGAAATCTTACCAAGATAATTTTCACTTCTTGTTCCATTGGCAGATCTTTTTTCTTTTTTTTTTTTGCTTAATCCAAAATCTTAAAATGAATATATATATATATATATATATATATATATATATATATATATATATATATATATATATATATATATATCACTTAAGATACTAACACTCATTTTAGTTCAGGAGCCAAATTTAGTCGAATTCAATCTTAAATGGGTCAGATACTATCATTTTGATGTATGATTATTAATTTTGTATCATATTTGATACATCATGTCTCAATGCTCAAATATTATTATTTTTGAACAAACACAAACATGTCTAACAAATTGGTAATTCCTTTTCAAAATTGCCAAAGTTCTTCCTCCTTCCTCATTAATGACAGTCTGTAGAGTCACTGGAAATGCCTCTAGTGAGATAATCCACTCATCTGATCAATACGTGTAAATAATTGGTGTTTGCGCTGGAAAAAATCTAAATCTTACCAAGTGGATTTTTCTCATTTGTAGACAAAATATCTCATCACACTTAAAATAACACATAATCACCTAAAGAATAACTTTTCAGTTCAATTATCAGAAATTTCAGGCGACCAAATTTGAATTCCAGGCGACCCCACGTAGGGTCCCGACCCCAAGGTTGAAAAATACTGACCTAGCCTTGTTTCTTTCTCATCCAGCTTCGTTACATTTCCTTTCACACGGGAGAAGGAGCCAAAGAGACCTGGATTCATAGGTTGCCATTGATCAGATCGATAAGTGGCTACTTTTAGAGTGTTACCCCCATCTTATTGATGTGAGGCACACCTCTGTTCGGACGGCCTAAGTAGCCACGGATACCGACTCTGTCAAGGAGGAGTGCTGATTATGAGGGATTTTAAGGAGGTTTGCTGGAAGAGTCACATGGTTACTTGGATTCCTTTGCTGCAGAAAGGGCAGGATAGTTCCCAGAAGTGTGTTAGGTTGTGGGAAAGGGGATTTACTCGGAGTAATTGAGCCTTCTTTTCTTGCAGAACTTTGGCTTTGAGCATACATTTATACTTTAGAGGAGAATTCATTACAAGTGAGAATCAACTAGCAAACCTACAGTTGGTGGGAAAAAATTATTAGACCACCACTTGTTTTCTTTAATTTCTTGTTCATTTAATGCCTGGTACAACTAAAGGTCCATTTGTTTGGACAAATACAGGGTGACACAAAAAAACGGGAACTTTTTAACAATCCAATGAAACCAAAAGTGATGGAAGAAAATATTTTATTCATAGTAATTGAAACCTTAAAACATGCCATTTAAGAAACAATGATGGAATTTTTCATTTTTTAAAAATTACTTCCTGTAGATGGCGTCCTCCTGTACGAATGCATTCTTGAAATCTGCTGTTGAGATTCCTCATTTACCGCTGCAACATCTCAGCTGGGATACTGTGAATTTCATCCTGAATTCTCTGTTTTAAACTCATCCAGAGTTCTTGGTCGAGTCGTGTACACTTTACTCTTGAGATAGCCCCACAAGAAAACATCACAAACGGACAAATTTGGCGATCTAGGGGGCCAGGGAACGTTACCGAATCTTGAGATCACACAGTTAGCGAACAATTCTCGCACAGCCGCCAATGGTTACTAAAATGGGGGTGTGTTTACTTGCTCAAGGTCACTGTCTCGCAGTGCTGCCACTGCTCATGTCTGCCAATACGCACTTCAAAAATTCCCGTTTTTTTGGGTGACCATAGTAACCATTGGCGGCTGTGCGAGAATTGTTCGGTAACCGTGTGATCTCAAGATTCGGTAACGTTCCCTGGCCCCCCTAGATCGCCAGATTGTCCGTTTGGGATTTTTTCTTGTGGGGCTATCTCAAGAGCGGTCAGTGAGGAATCTCAACAGCAGATTTCAAGAATGCATTCGTACAGGAGGACGCCATCTACAGGAAGTCATTTTTAAAAAATGAAAATTCCATCATTGTTTCTTAAATGGCATGTTTTAAGGTTTCAATTACTATGAATGAAATATGTTTCTCCCATCACTCTTGGTTTTATTGGATTGTTAAAAAGTTCCCGTTTTTTTGTGTCACCCTGTATAATGATAACAACAAAAATATCTCATTGTAGTTTAATTTCAGAGCTGATGTCTGTCCATTTTCCATGGTTTTCTTGATAATAACCAAAATCACTTCAGTTCTTTCATCAATATCTATGGCACAGGTGTCAAACATGCGGCCCGGGGGCCAAAACCAGCTCGCTAAAGGTTCCAATCATCCCAGTCCCTTTTCCAGGACAGTTGAATTAGTTCAGGTCACGTCTTCAGAAACACCGAAGCTTTAACAAGTGTTCGTCCGCAGCCAGCTTCACGTCCCCTCCGCTCTGTAAAGAAGGGTTCATAAATACCAACTTGGCATCCCATAATGAAACGCTTTAAATCTTGTTGTGGATGCTTTTAAATCTATCGCAGATATGGAGCATGCGGCGTCCGGACGGTGACCTTATGTGACCTTTTGCGAGGTGTGGTTTTAGTGTTGAAATGCAGCGGCGGTGCAGAACAGAGGTGAGGCAGGCGCAAATGAAAGGATGAGCTTCAGATGGACGAGTGATTTATGCACAGCTCCACGAATGCACACCCACAGCCCACTCTGAAGGATCAAAGAGCTCATTTACTTTTCCTTGTTGACTTGTAATGATATAATCAGAACATTAGAGCAGTTTATGCACAAACTCATGTGTTTATATATGTCGAGGCCCAAAACGGAATCTGGCCCGATTCAGAATCGGGCCGGCCCAGAATGGAATTCTATTCTAGGCCGGCCTAGAATGGAATCCTGCTGCTATAATGTTATTTTTATACCATGTTTAATGCAAATGATCTAAATTATTACAAAAATCAATACATGGAATTTGCAAATATGTGGAAAAAAAAAAAAGAAACAAACAACATTTTAATTGTAAGCTATAATACACTTTATTTACAAATAGAACCTAGTGGTATTCCCCACCAATATATGGTACAGTGAAATCGACTGAAATTGACAATAGTTACTCAAGGTATGTAAGACTGAAAATGTAAATTATGACAAATTATGGAATTATGGATCATTTGCATTAAACATGGTATAAAAATAACATTATAGCAGCAGATTCCATTCTAGGCCGGCGTAGAATAGAATTCCATTCTGGGCCGGCCCGATTCTGAATCGGGCCAGAGTCCGTTTTGGGCCTCGACATATTATATATATATATATATATATATATATATATATATATATGTATGTATGTATAGTCAGAGGTACAGATATAGAAGAGCCTGCACTGCATTTACAGTCTGGAAACACACCAGCGTTTGAGAATGAATGGAACTAAATGAGGAGTTATTTATTATTCCCTCTGCCAGGACGGATGGGGAGCCCTTTACTTTGTGTGTGTGTTGTTTGTTGTTTGTTTGTTGTTTGTTTTGCTTGTTAGCAAATAACTCAAACCGTTATGGATGGATTTTGATGAAATTTTCCAGAAATGTTGATACTGGCACAAGGAAGAAATGATGACATTTTGGTGGTGGGGGGGTGGGGGGGGGCAGATCTGTCCTGGTGGAGGTCTGCGCTCTCTGAATGCTTTTCTTGTTTGTTCTTTGCTTCTCTCATTCTCTCTTTCTCTGTCTTTCTTTTGTTGTCTCCTTGGTTCTTTCGTTCTCTCGTTCTCTTGTTCTCTCTTTGGTTCTCTCGTTCGTTCTTTGGTTCTCATTCTGTCCTCTTTCTTTCTTTCTTTCGTTCCTTCTTCGGTTCTCTGTTCTCTTTCCTTTCTCTTTCCCTTGTTCTTTCATTCTCTTTCTTTCTTTCTCATCCTTTCTTTGGTTCTCTTCTCTTTCTTTCATTCTTTTTGTTCTGTCTTTCTTCCATTGTCTCGTTTGTGCTTTGGTTTTCTTGTTCTCTCTTTCTTCTCTCATTCATTCTGTCATTCTTTCATTCTCTTGTTGTTCTTTCGTTCTGTCATTTGTTCTTCATTCTCTCATTCTTTCTTCGCTCTTTTGTTCTTTTTTCTTTCCTTCTTTCTTTCTTCTCTTCTCTCTTTCTTTCTCTCTCTTTCTTTCTTTTCTCTCTTTCTTTCTCTCTCTTTTTCTTTTTCTTTCTTTCTCTCTCTTTCTCTTTCTTTCTTTCTTTCTTTCTTTTTCTTTCTTTCTTTCTTTCTTTTTTCTTTCTCTCTTTCTTTCTCTCTTTCTCTTTCTCTCTTTCTCTATCTCTTTCTCTCAACAACGCACTAGTCTGATTTATTTTTGACAGTCTAACTGTGACTCATTCATGTAATCATTTGTATAAAATTGGAATAAAAGACAAATGTGTTTGAAAACATAAATAATTCAACTGTGCAACACTGTATTTGTTCTATTATACACAAAGACACACACACACACACCTGTAGACACCTACACACACACATAGGCCTCCTCATAGGTGGTATCCCATTAGAGACCTTTTGATTAGCTGTTTCCTAGATATGAGTCAGGTAAACAGAGGTACTCCCTGCTGGTGTGTGATGCCAGTAAAGGTCAGCAGCTGGTGGCTTCGCTCCTGTCGACACCACACTTACTCCCGAGCAGGACTCAGACACCCTGGGAGGGAGTGGAAAAAAAAAAAAAAAAAACCTTGTACACCAGCTGAGTTCTTGCGGAGGCCGTACATGTATGCTCTAGAGATGACAAACAGAATAGAGCTGAGGAGAAAAAAAAAAAAAAAAAAAAGGATGTGCAATTTTGATATTTTTGGACCCTTACAGCATTTTTTGAGCTAAGCGTATAGGTTTCATCATTTTTTTTTTTTCTTTTTATTCAAGAAACAACTTCAAATTGAATGAATCTGAGTGTATGAAAGCGAGGAGAGACTGAAAAAAAAACTCTTCATTCTGGTTTTGTCGATGCACTGTTTAACTCCAGTACTAGTTCATGTAGGTCAGAGCTGTCTACGCCCCCCCCACCCCCCCACCACGCCCCCAGGCCTGGCATCAGATGCTTATGTCATATTAATTTCATATGGACTGGTAGATGGGCAGCCTTTGATGTACTTCTATTGGTTATTTGTGCGTTATTTATAGTTGATGCACTTGGTTGACTTGTCTATGTGTGAGAGGACCGATACCATGAAGATAAGGGTGTCACATCAGTCGGGTGCCATGCTTTATTTCCCCCTCGACAAATCCGCGAGAAGTTCCACATCTCATCCCGCTCCATGGTGACAGGCCGACAGTGAGGGTCCGGTCCGATACACTGCCACGATAGACAGCTCATGCTGACAAATATACCACCGTTGCTCATGCTGACAAGAGCCCATCCCTTTTCATTTCATTGAGGGAGGTGCAGTAGTGAGAGAAGGAAAAAAAAAAGGGGGTGGAGGGTGGAGGGGGGTGGGGAACCAGAGAGAGGAGAGGAGAGTGGAGATGGGGGGGGGGGGTGGCACGACTAGGATCCAGTCAAGGAAAAAAAGAGAATGATTTTTGAGCTCCAGACATCTGCCACCAAGTGATGATAATCCTTCAGCAGACAGCCCTGTGCTGCGGAGGTAGACTGTCACAATGATAACACACACGCACACATGCACACGGCACACACACACAGAAAACACACACACGCTAAGCCATACGTTCATAAACACATGTATTGTTTAACTCTGTGCTCAGTAGATAAACAACAGCAGCTCAGAAGAACATCTACAACAGTTGAACACTGCGATTAACGTCATGTGAACAGAATCCAGAAAAAAAACGAAACGTTCCAGAAACTGAAGAAAAAAAGAGGAAGTCAGAAAAAAGAAGGAAGATCAAGAAAAACAGTAGGTCAGAAAAAAAACAGGAGGTCAGAAAAAAACAGGAGGTCAGGACATCTACAGGTGGTACTTAGACTAGTTTGAAGGTGCTCAGAACAGAAGGGAGTTGAGTTATGGACCAACACTGGATATGTGTACGAGGAGTTCTACATGGATATGGATATGGATCCTGTAGGTATATATACTAGGATATATATATATATATATATATATATATATATATATATATAATATATATATATATAGTATATATATAGTATAGTATAGTATAGTATAGTATAGTATACTATAGTATAGTATAGTATAGTATAGTATAGTATAGTATAGTATAGTTGTACTGGCCATTTGAGTCTATAACACCTCTGTTTGTTAATTCATAGACTAATGAGTACGTATTCATTAATAGTGTTTTTGGTTTTCTTTCTTTCTTTCTTTCTTTCTTTCTTCTTCTCTGTCTGTCTGTCTGTCTTTCTTCTATCTGTCTTTTTTTCTCTTTTCGTTCTTTTCTCTTTTACTTTCTTTCTGTCTCTTTTTGTTCTTTCTTCTTTCTTTCTTTCTTTCTTTCTTTCTTGCTTCTTTCTTTCCCTCCCTCCCTCCTTTCCTTTCCTCCTACCTTCCTCCCTCCTTCTTTCCTTCCTCTGTATATATACTTTTCTCTTGTCTGTTTGTCTAATGTCTAAAATATTTCCCAGTGGTTCAGAACTCCCCAGAATCCTCAGTATTTCCATGCAAACCCTGAAGTCCTTGTCATTTATTATTTAAATGTGAGTGCCAGGCTCTCACAGAAGAATATGATTAAGCTCTGCACAAATACATTTGACTTGACTTTTCCTATTAGGCTTGTACCTGTTAATCCAATACTAAACTTACATTTTTCACCAATACGTATGATTACTCTGAGTCTGAGCCTTTTTTTTCATTTTCTTTATCCAACTATCGCACAGATTAATTTTATAATGTCATCTTTGCTTTCTGTCCAGGTTCCCTCCATCGCGGGCCAAAAGATGTACTGATATATATGACAGGTTTAAGACCAAAATAATCAAGGAGTTGTAGAAATATATAGAAATAAAATACATAAAAAAAAATAAATAAAAAAAAACAGTAAAAAAACAGTATTATTCCGGCAGCAGGGGTGACGAAAAAATACTGTTAAACAATGGAAAATAACCATCTCATCAAAATCCGGTAATTTTCCATAATTAAAATATAGTTTTTGGCACTAAATTTACATGAGATTTTGCTTTTTTTTTTGACTGTTGAATGTTTACTAAAGAATATTTACATGTATTAAAACAATCAAATTACCGATAGATATAGATAGATAGGATAGATAGAGATAGATAGATAGATAGATAGATAGATAGATAGATAGATAGATAGATAGATAGATAGATAGATAGATAGATAGATAGAGAGATAGATAGATAGAGAGAGAGAGATAGATAGATAATTTTCAGTGAGACAAAGCTGTACAATCCACTGATAAAAACTGTATTTTAAAAGTTTATCAGTGCTTATACATGTTATACATTCACAAAAATATATTTATTCAACATTTTTGTTGTGAAACCTCCTGTAATTACACAAGATATTGTCAATTAACAAACAAGTCTTGTTAAACTTAGAGAACAAATACTTTTTACAGTTAATTGTTAGTAATTTTATCTCGTTTTATATTATTTATTATTATTTTTTTAATAAACAATTAAATTTCTGCTAAAATACAGATTTTTGATTTTTTTTTACAGTGTACAGGAAGTAGTATATCAATTTGATTGTCAATACACATACACGCAGGACGGCACATGGCACAACAAGTTGATATAAAAACGCGACATTCTGCGTCTGACATGCATTGGATTATATCAGAGTGGATTAGAAAAGTGTGGAGGCAGATTGGTGAGAACAGATCACCTAGATTGAAACGGGATTTCTAACACTTCTAAATGAGATATGGGCTCGTATTCACTTTTTATGTGCTGGGCTGATGTATTTTATTGAGCTAGTTTTTTTTTTTGTTTTTTTTTTTTGTTTTACAGTATTAAACTTTAAATTAACTGTTTAATCTCATAAATAGAAAAGAAATAGTTGTGAAATTATGATACATTGCAAATGTTTAACTGTATTTTCTGTGAAAAAAAAAAAAAAAAAAAAAAAAAAAAAAAAAGGAATTTATGGTTATTCACAGTGAAAATTCTGTTAAAATACAGATTTTTTTTTTTTTTTTACAGTGTACAGGAAGTAGTATATTATTAATTTCATTGTCAATACACACACGCAGGACGGCACACGGCACAACAAGTCGATATAAAAACACGACGTTCTGCGTCTGAGATGCATTGGATTATATCAGAGTGGATTAGAAAAGTGTGGAGGCAGATTGGTGAGAACAGATCACCTAGATTGAAACGGGATTTCTAACACTTCTAAATGAGATATGGGCTCGTATTCAGAGATAAGAAGCCGCATATGAAAATGGGTCAATTGTTCTGCAGGTTTAGCTTGTGATTAAGAAGATTACATTCCACCAGTGAACAACAATGGAAGAAGTCAGACAGCAGCCCAGTTGTACTTAGCCACTCCGTCAGTCTGGCTGATCCCTATTCTGTCCTTTCACCACCGTTCACACTTTCATGTTTTGAGCGATGGGACTTAAGTACTGAGGCTGTGCTTGTCAGCCGGCAGACTTTCCACTGGAACAGAACATAACAAAGCGCAGAATAATTTGACTCATTCTCCGACCAAAGGACTATTTGGATGAAAGTTTGTCTGGGTGTGTTCGGTCCCACCACCCACCAACCTCATCCTCCCATTTTTTTTTTTTTTTTTTTTTTTCAGAGCAGAGTGATTAGAGCAGGGGCACTTAGGCCACAGCTAGTGGACCGCTATTGATTGATCAACCTGGCCATTCAGTCCCAGAGAAGAGGGGAGGGTTTCCACACAGTTCCTCTGTTCCTCTCTAATGAAGGAGAGGCAAAGCTCGCTGCTTCCTTTGATCCAGAAAGGATTAAAACAGTGTGCTTATGGAAGTAGAAAGATCAGGGCTGTGTTCTCTGTCTGTCTGATGTACTGCTGGGAAACCTATACAGTCCTCTGCAGAGGGGTCTGATCCTGGGTCAGTTCACGGTGGGGCCAAAGGGGCTGATTCACTGGACGCTCGGCCCACAGACCACCTGCCATGTCCAAGCTTTGATCACACATATAATTATTTATTTCCAACACTGTAAAAAAAAAAAAAAAATCATGTTTTTACAGAAAAAAACTGGCAGCTGTGGTTTCCAGAACAATACTGTAAAAAACACACACAACTGTAAACATGTTATGGAGGAACATGTAGATTTAACATTTTAAACATGTCGATTTAACATTTTAAACATGTAGATTTAACATTTTAAACATGTAGATTTAACACTGGATTTAAAAGGTAAATGGACTGCACTTAATTAGCACATTTCTACACCAGGGGTGTCAAACATGCAGCCCAGGGGCCAAATACCCTGGACACCAAAGGGTCCAGTTCAGCCCTGGGATGTTTTTACCAAGTGCCAAAATTGAATTGAATTAAGCAAAAAAAAAATGTAGTTTGAATTAAGGAAAAAAATATTGAATTAAGCAAAAAAATCTTCAATTAAGTAAAAAAAAATCTCAAATTTAGCAAAAAAAATCTTGAATTAAGCCAAAAAAAAAAAAAAAAATCTAGAATTAACAACTTAATTTTTGTCTTTGTTTTAGTGCAAAAAATAACATTAAATTATGGAAATATTTACATTTCCAAACTATCCTGTAAAACAAATGTGAATAACCTGAACAAATATGAACAACCTGAA
>NC_043964.1:9819664-9864664 GCF_902148855.1 Sphaeramia orbicularis
GTCACTCAAAACAGACCTCTGCATTTTTATCGTGTGTGCACATAATTAAATTTTTTTTTTGTTAACAACTTTATTAATCATTTTCCATAACATTGACATCATTAACACATTTCTTACACAATTTGTGAAGTTAAATTATGAAACATTTACGTTTTACAAACTATCCAAACAAAAAAAGATGTAAAAACCTGAAAAAACAGAAATTTCTGAAGAAAAATAAGAAGAAACTGGAAGCACTCAGAGAGTGCAGACCTCCACCAAGGCAGATCAGTGCCCCGGATTAGGATGAAAATTTCAGGAAATGTTGATACTGGCACAAGGAATAAATGATTAAATTTGGTGGTAATCGGGGGTGGGGGGGGCGGGTGGCCACTGATCTGCCTTGGCGGAGGTCTGTGCTGTCTTTTCTAGAAAAGCACTCATAGAGCGCAGACCTCCGCCAAGGCAGATCAGTGCCCCCCCACCCCACCCCAATCAGCACCAAAATTTAATTATTTGTTCCTGTGTCAGTATCAACATTTCCTGAAATTCTCATCCAAATCCGTCCATAACTTTTTGAGTTATCTTGCACACAGACAGACAAACAGAAAACCAACGCCGACAACAACATAACCTCCTTCGCAGAGGTAATAATAATAAAAAAAAAATTTGGTCAATTATGCTCAACTTATAATTTATACATATGCATGACAGATCAGATCTACCAAGACACAAAACAGGCAGAATATGTTTTAAAATTGCATTTATTTTTCTTTAGACATTTCAGGTTATTCATATTGTTCAGGTTACTGACGTTTCATTGCACTGGGTTACAAAAAATGTTTTTTGCAAGTTGTCTAGCTTTTTTCAACTGAATTAGGACCATTTTGCACCGCTAAATCCAAAAATGACATGTTTTTCTCAATCAGGTCAGGTTTTTTGCTAATTTGATTTGAAAAATTTGATCTTCTCACAAAATTGATTACATTTTTGTGACTTTATCAGTTGATTTTTTATATAGTTCTCACCCAAAATAGGTTTTAAGAGAAAAAAAAATCCTTTTCTAACAGGATTCCTGTTAGGTACAATGGTGTATCCACCGCAGATGTAGCAGAATACGTCAGGCTTATTTTGCAAGATCTTCTAGTCGAAGCCATTTCATTCACCTGTATATTAAAAAAAACATTAATCATAAATTGGCAAAAGTAAAATCTTCAGAACTTGTTTATTGCAAGAAATATGAAAGAATTTGTATCATATGATGTGAAAATACCCATAAATGTAAGCAAAATGTTAAAAAGCCAATATGTAGCATAGTTCAGAAAGTTGACCTGATTGAGCAAAATTAATGTGATTTTTGGATTCAGCACACCAAAATGATCCTAAATCAGCTCAAAAACTTAAACAATAAATTTGTTGTCGACCAGTGTTATTAAAGGATATCAAAATTTAATCTTCTTTGCAATAAATCAAAGAGAAAAAATTGGTGTCGCCATTATTTATAGGTATGATGTCATATTATTTTTTCACATTAAACCAAGAAGAAAATTTGGAGTCATTATTTCCAGGTTATTATGCTGTCATTTTCCAGTTTGACGTCCTTGACTGTTAACCCTTTCATGCACAGTGGTCACTCCAGTGGACAGTTCTTCTCCAGCTGTTCTCTTATATATTAATGGGTTTGTTGTTTAGTTCCATATCAGCCAACACAGTGGACACTTATGCCATCCCATACACTGTAATTCAGATCATTACTGTAACTTTGCTGTTTTTGATAAACCTGATCTGCAGTAACATGTTGAGTGTAAATCAATTGTTATTGTTAGACAAGAATTTTTTTTTTTTTTTTTGCATATTATCTCCATGAAGTGAGTAATTACTAGCATTAGAATATGTTAAAACGTGAGAAGACATCAGATTAGCAGCATTAAAAATGTTTTTATTTCATTGTTTCATATCACTTTCTGATATTGGGTTTTAAACATGTTCTTTACTTCAAAAATTAAATGCATGGATATTTTTGTAACTCCACAGAAAAAAAAAAAAAACTCGATCGCATTTTTTTTTTTTCATGGCTAAACACTGAAGAAAAAAATCTTGACTAAGGTTCTCATAATTCGTGCATGAAAGGGTTAATATCTTCTGCACCTTGCAAATTCATCCCGTGGGCCAGATTTTAACCTTTGGCGGGCCGGTTCTGGCCCCCGGGCCGCATGTTTGACACCGCTGATTTAAGGCGGCCTTACACTGTGCGAGTTTAGAGACGATTTCTCACTCGTGCGACTATTTCTGGGATCGGGCCCGATGTGCCTCTAATCGTGTGTCGTGCGTGCGTCGTGCAGTGTACATGGGGTAAAGAGAAGCGACTAGCAACTCACGACCACCTCACGACCAGCAACTGTGTGTTCGCAACGAAAACAGAGCTGTTTGAAATCCTGCTCTCTCCTCGTGAGTGTATCGTACTGTCAAAGCAGTGCCACGAACCGATGTGCCTCAAATTCTCACACTGTGCATGCGCAAATACAATATTAGCCAGCTACTGTAAGCTAATTCTAAGCTTACAGTAGCTAGCTATTGGCCTAGTGCAGTTTAGCTTTTGCAGCTTAAGGCAGCCTTACACTGTGCGAGTTTAGAGATGATTTCTCACTCGTGCGACTATTTCTGGGATCGGGCCTGATGTGCCTCTAATCATGTGTCGTGCGTCGTGCAGTGTGCATGGGGTAAAGAGAAGTGATTAGCACCTCACGACCACCTCACGACCAGCAACTGTGTGTTCGCAACGAAAACAGAGCTGTTTGAAATCCTGCTCGCTCCTGTGAGTGTATCGTACTGTCAAAGCAGTGCCACGAACCGATGTGCCTCAAATCTCACACTGTGAATGCGCAAATACAATATTAGCCAGCTACTGTAAGCTAATTCTAATCTTACAGTAGCTAGCTATTGGCCTAGTGCAGTTTAGCTTTTGCAGCTTAAGGCGGCCTTACACTGTGCGAGTTTAGAGATGATTTCTCACTCGTGCGACTATTTCTGGGATTGGGCCAGATGTGCCTCTAATCGTGTGTCGTGCGTGCAGTGTGCATGGGGTAAAGAGAAGCGATTAGCACCTCACGACTACCTCACGACCAGTAACTGTGTGTTCGCAAGGAAAACAGAGCTGTTTGAAATCCTGCTCGCTCCTCGTGAGTGTATCGTACTGTCAAAGCAGTGCCACGAACCGATGTGCCCAAATTCTCACACTACGCATGCGCGAACACAGACGCGTACAGTAGCGTACAAGCTAACAGTAGCTGGCTGTTGTCCTAGTGCAGTTTAGCTGTTGCAGCTTACCTCTAGTTCCTGCTGTAGGATGACAGCCCATACTGTCCACGTCTGGACAACCAATGCCTGCACTGAACACATCGTTGTCTTTTCTTCTTTTTTGATTCCTCACAGATAATGGCACATATTACCAAAGCAGCTCGTTGGTTTTTGTTCAGCACTACCATTTCGTGACTCACACAATCGTCTATGCACTTTTACGGATTCCTTGGTATTTAAACGTTGTATTTCCGGATACAACACTTGAACGTGTCGTGCGTCCTACAGTGTGAGCAGTCAGGTCGCGTATGAGCATCGGTCCGTACAGTGTGAGATCATGAATCGTGAGTCTGACCTTACGAATGATTCGCACAGTTTGAGATGAAGCTGCGTGCAACGATAGAAATAATCGCAGAGTGTATGGCCGCCTTTAGACATTGTTATGGAAAAAATTTACTCTACTAATTCATCTATAATAATGAAGGATAAGATCAAACGTTCAGTGTCAAAGAAATCCCTTTATTTGGAGCTCCATAGAAAGAGATACCCCTCAGACAAAGACTGAGACGGTCTGAACCCAAAAATACAAATCACCCTGTAGTCTTCTGTCTCCCATGAGAAAATTATGATGTGTGGAAAGTGTTTTGGTTAGTGTCAGGAACTTAGAGATAAGACCCCTGTGAGAAATGTTGGTTTGGCCTTCTACTCTGGACACAACACAAAAGAGGTCCAAACTGCTCTAGAATACACAGTGACATGAATATATCTGAAACAGAGTTAGAAGCCTATATGATATATGAAATATATATGAATATATATGGATATAAGTAATATTTCCATTACAACAGTCTGTCAGTAGAATAACGCAACATGGGACAACCTTAAACTAAATCAAACCATGTCTGATACAGAGAGAAGATGTGTGTTCATAGTTGAGTTTTGTGTGTCTAATGATTACCTTTCAAGGGGTCTCCTCAGTGATGCCCCTGCAGACTCCCATCAGACTCAAATGGAAATGGATTAATTACAGCGCGCTGACAATTGGCCGCCCACAGTTGTGCGTGGCTTTGTAAACTCTCTTGACTAATCAGCTGAAGACGAAGCCTGGTCACTCAGCACGACCTCATCACCGGCCTGACATTGGAGCTGTGGCTCAAGGGCCTTTAGTAAGACGTTAATTGCGTATAACTCTCACCACATGTTCGCTACTAACTGACGCTGTGATCTTAGACCTGTCGATACGCTGAACGCCAGCCTTTACTTCAGACACCTAAAGATTCGCTGTCTGTATTGAGAGAAATTTGTTTTCTGGCCCTCTTTAAAAGCAATTTTCTAGGTGTTTTTTTGATCCTTCCACCGGAATAGATTCAGGGCTGATTGTCTGAAT
This sequence comes from Sphaeramia orbicularis, assembly GCF_902148855.1. Classification (NCBI taxonomy): domain Eukaryota; kingdom Metazoa; phylum Chordata; class Actinopteri; order Kurtiformes; family Apogonidae; genus Sphaeramia; species Sphaeramia orbicularis. The sequence continues at coordinate 9,824,328 of NC_043964.1, forward strand.
TCTGTATTCGGTTCGCTATGAAATGCTATATTTGTTTGCAGTCTGTGCCTTCTGTTTTCTCAAAGATTGTTGCACAGGTGTTTTGGTTTTTCCAAGTTATGAAGAATAAAATGTAATATTGTTCTGTACCGCCGAGCATCTCAGCTTAGATGCATAATGTGTACAGGTAGGTACCGAACGTGTGCTATTATGAACAAGCGATGTGTAAATATCCTAAGATCTCTAATAACTGGAATTCTTTTGTGTTCGTTTCCTGCAACCTACTCTGAAGATTTTATTTTAATCTCCTCCGTGCATATGTTAGATGTTGAAACCAGTTCCAGTGGCACAGAATTAGATACTCGGTCCTGAATATTCATTTAATATATTCAGTCGGCATTTTTTGAACTAGAGACAAGCGCCTGGAGCGTTCATTCATTCATTTTCTGAACCCGCTTTATCCTCACTGGGTCACGGGGTTCGCTTGGAGCCTATCCCATCTTACATAGGGGCGAAGACGGGGTACACCCTGGACAAGTCACCAGTTCACGCAGGGGCGGACATACAGGGTGGGGAAGCAAAATTTACAATATTTTGAGGCAGGGATTGAAAGACAGTGTATGACCAATTAGTTTATTGAAAGTCATGAGAATTTATTTGCACAAGAAAATGTACATAATAGAAATGTTTTATTCTATGTGTCCTCCTTCTTTCCTCAATAACTGCCTTCACACGCTTCCTGAAACTTGCGCAGTGTTCCTCAAATATCCGGGTGACAACTTCTCCCATTCTTCTTAATAGTATTTTTAAGAAAGTCGGACATTGCTGTGGGATGTTCTATGGTAGCATGTTCTAAAACGCCCCAAACAGCAGAATCCCGAGGGTTTAGATCTGGGCTAGAAGGCGGACATAAACATGACTCCCAAAAATTGCTGAAATTGGATTTGTTGCTGTTTGTCAACAAGTGTTTTGGTGTTCTATGTAAGATTTTAACTTCAAATCATATTTTTACTGCATTTCTAACGGTCTTGTTGTCTACTCAAGTTCAATTGCCATTTTTCTCATGGATTTGGTTGGATCCTTTAGGATTTTGGATTTGAGAGCTTTAATAAAACTTTGGTACGTTTTTTGTTGCTTCCCTCCACTTCCAGACTTTCTGGTAATAGTTTTGCTCATAGTCATTCTCTTCTTTCCATTATAAACAGTCCTTTATGGACACTCCAACTATTTTTGAAATCTCCTTTGGTGTGACGAGTGCATTCAGCAAATCACACACTCTTGACGTTGCTTTCCTGATTACTCATATGGCAAAGTTTCTGAAAAGGTATGGATAATAGTGTTAGTATGATTATGACATCAATATATGTTTGGTTTCAAAACAACTGACGTAGTGTCTGCTGAGAAAAAACAACTAAATGTTCATTGTAAAGTTTGCTTCCCCACCCTGTATACAGACAGTCACTCTAATATTCACACCTATGGGCAATTTAGATTAACCAGTTAACCCAGCTGTTCTCAATCTTTTCCTGTCGTGCCCCCCTCTGGAGAACAAACAAATCTCCAGCCCCCCACCCCCTCAACCCAGCAACATTGCCACAGTGGTGCAATTCTAACTTTTTTGAAAGAAACGTCAATATTGTAACAATACTTTTTTGCTTTTTCCTTGATTAATTTGATGTTCAAATTAAAAATAACTTAGATTTTTGCGCTGAACAATACAAATACAGGGTGGGGAAGCAAAATTTACAATGAACATTAGTTGGTTTTTTTCCTCAGCAGGCACTACGTCAATTGTTTTGAAACCAAACATATATTGATGTCATAATCATACCTAACACTATTATCCATACCTTTGCAGAAACTTTTGCCCATATGAGTAATCAGGAAAGCAAACGTCAAGAGTGTGTGATTTGCTGAATGCACTCGTCACACCAAAGGAGATTTCAAAAATAGTTGGGAGTGTCCATAAAGACTGTTTATAATGGAAAGAAGAGAATGACTATGAGCAAAACTATTACGAGAAAGTCTGGAAGATACTATTAAAGAAGAATGGGAGAAGTTTTCACCCGAAGATTTGAGGAACACTTGCGCAAGTTCAGGAAGCGTGTGAAGGCAGTTATTGAGAAAGAAGGAGGACACATAGAATAAAACATTTTCTACTATGTCCATTTCTTGTGGCAAATAAATTCTCATGACTTTCAATAAACTAATTGGTCATACACTGTCTTTCAATCCCTGCCTCAAAATATTGTAAATTTTGCTTCCCCACCCTGTAAACTCAACAAGACTGCTCCGAGACAATATTTTTCTAAATAAAAATTGGAAATGCGCAATTATCTTACAACTATGACAATAAAGTTACTTTTTTTAGAACAACAAACAAATTTTGCTAATGAAGATGAACATTTTACCAATATCAGTGGCTGCAATGAGCCCGTTCCATTGCACATCTCAGAACATCAAAGTGTAAACTGTGCAAAAACGGAGAACATTCCACATTTTTCTTTTTCCAGTCCAGTCCTTGTCCATTGTCCAAACCTAAAGTCTTTGTCTAGTCTAGTGACAGATCACCATGGCAGTAGATTGTTTGTTGTACGTCCCTAAAATGAGTCCAGGGTGCTCCAATGCTAAAATATTAGTTCCACCTGCTACAATGTTCCGAACCTCAAGGAGAAAAAAAAAAACAACCCCCAGGAGAGATCCCATGCCCCCTGGCACACCTTGCGCTCCCCTGGGGGCCCGCCCCACATTTTGATAACACTGAATTAACCTATCAGTGCATGTCTTTGGATGGTGGGAGGAAGCCGAGTACCCAGAGTAGAACCCACGCGACACAAGGAGGACATGCAAACTCCACACAGAAAGGTCCCACCCCCATCGACCGTGTTGGAATCAAAATGACCCAAACGGCCACTGGCAAAAAAATCTAAAATGAAATGACTGCACTGCGTCACCGCCTTTGTGATTCCAGAGCAGAGGTCCCGCTGTGTAAAAGTCCAGCCCTGTCTCACCTCTGTTACTCCTTCAGTTTGGCTGTCGAAATCAGTCAATGGTGGCAAAAAGGTGGGATCACCATCTCACCTTTTTTCCAGGATCTCTGTGTGAAAGTGGCTTGTACCTGCTTTATTATGCCACTTTCCTACTATGTGGAACTGGCTCGACTCGACTCGTCTCGGGTACCAGGTCCTATTCCTGGAGACCGTTTCCATTACAGGATACTACCGACTTTACAGTACCTGGATGCCATAGCAATGCGGCGCGTTACTTCTGTGTCGTCTGCTTAGGGAGTTGCTGATAAACTCGCTCGTTGCGCGTTGTCTCGTCAAGCTCATGCTGAATTTTTTACCACCTAATCTCCTCGACCGACCATGGTGTAGTTTTGCGGGCTGTCATCATGTGGATTAACCTACCGCTATATTTACAGTAATGCATAACGCGTACAGTAGGTACGGAAATGTATGCTGTTATGAACAAGCGATTGTGTAAATATCCTAAGATCCTTAATAAGTGGAATTCTTTGTGTTCATTCCTGCGACCTACTCTGAAGTATTTTAATTTAATCTCTTCCGTTGCCATATGTTAGATGTTGAAACCAGTTCCCGTGGCAAAGAATTAGATACTCGAGTCTGAATATTCATTTAATATACTCAGTCGGCATTTTTTGAAATACACCCCATTGACTGGTGTTGCAATCGAACCCAGGACCTTCTTGCTGTTAGGCACGAGTGCTAACCACTGCACCACCGTGTCTCGGAGCATCTTAAGCTTATGCCCATTTCCACTACATGGTATCGGCTCAACTCGACTCGGCCTTTTTTGCATTTCCATTACGAAAAATCTCCTGGAATCTGGTACCCGGTACTAGTTTTTTGGTATCGCCTCCACCGAAGTTCCAGGACTGGGGACCAGATACTAAAACGTGACCTGTAAACACTGCAGACCACTGATTGGTCAGAGAGTCGTCTCTGTGACCCATCATTTTACAAAAACAGATGCGGAAGTTGACAGTAAATATAGCGGTAAGTTAATCCACATGATGACAGCCTGCAAAACTACACCATGGTTTGTCGAGGAGGTTCAGACGTAAAAATTCAGCATGAGTTTGATGAAAGAACACGCAACGAGCGAGTTAATCAGCAACTCTCTGAGCAGACGACACAGAAGTAACGCGTCGTATCGCTATGACGACCAGGTACTTCTAGTCGGTGGTATCTTGTAATGGAAATGGCCTCCAGAAGTAGGACCTGGTACCAGAGTTGAGTTGAGCCGAGTTGAGCCGGTTCCACGTAATGGAAATGCGGCATTAGATGCATAATGTGTACAGTAGGTACCGAAACGTGTGCTATTATGAACGAGTGAAGTGTAAATATCCTAAGATCCTTAATAACTGGAAATTCTTTGTTTTCGTTCCTGCAAACCACTCTGAAGTATTTTATTAATCTCCTCCGTGCCATATGTTAGATGTTGAAACCAGTTCCAGTGGCAAAGAATTAGATACTCGAGTCTGAATATTCATTTAGTATATTCAGTCGGCATTTTTTGAAATACACCCCCATCGACTGGTGTTGGAATCGAACCCAGGACCTTCTTGCTGTTAGGCACGAGTGCTAACCACTGCATCACCGTGTCTTTGAGCATCTTAAGCTTATGCCCCATTTCCACTACATGGTATCGACTCAAGTTGACTCGGCCTTTTTGCATTTCCATTACGAAAAATTCTCCTGGAATCTGGTACCCCTGGTACTAGTTTTTTGGTATCGCCTCCACCGACGTTCCAGGACTGGGGACAGATACTAAAACGTGACGTGTAAACACTGCAGACCACTGATTGGTCAGAGAGTCGTCTCTGTGACCCATCATTTTACAAAAACAGATGCGGAAGTTGACAGTAAATATAGCGGTAAGTTAATCCACATGATGACAGCCTGCAAAACTACACCATGGTTTGTCGAGGAGGTTCAGACGTAAAAATTCAGCATGAGCTTGATGACAAGAACACGCAACGAGCGAGTTTATCAGCAACTCTCTGAGCAGACGACACAGAAGTAACGCGCCGCATCGCTATGACGACCAGGTACTTCTAGTCGGTAGTATCTTGTAATGGAAATGGCCTCCAGAAGTAGGACCTGGTACCAGAGTTGAGTTGAGCCGAGTTGAGCCGGTTCCACGTAATGGAAACGCGGCATTAGATGCATAATGTGTACAGTAGGTACCGAAACGTGTGCTATTATGAACGAGGTGAAGTGTAAATATCCTACGATCCTTAATAACTGGAAATTCTTTGTTTTCGTTCCTGCAAACCACTCTGAAGTATTTTATTTTAATCTCCTCCGTGCCATATGTTAGATGTTGAAACCAGTTCCAGTGGCAAAGAATTAGATACTCGAGTCTGAATATTCATTTAATATATTCAGTCGGCTTTTTTTTTTTTGAAATACAGAGAAGTGCCTGGAGCATTGTTTATGAATTTGAATAACCCTAATATCATAGAATACGGCAGGAATACTGAGCAATGCTCTGGTGTACCTCTAAGAACACCTTTAAACATGAGTAGCGCATGTTTGTGCATCTGTGTTTACGCTGTGTGTCTATGTATATGTGTGTAGAAGGAACAGGAAAAGTGGATGAGAGAGGGTTGCTGGGATGTTGGGCATGCGTGATCCCTTGACTGGGATCCAGATCCACAAGCAGAGAGCACTGAGCCCTCCGTCAGCACATCACATAAAAACACCAGGCTTTGCAGGATTGCAAACTGAGTGTTTTTTTTTTTTTTTTCCCCTCATTTGTTTGCCTTCCTCTCAGTGAGGACAGGTTTTCTACTATTGTGAGGAGTACACAAAAGAGTCTACCATTATCAGAGCCGTAATCGACCATTACAGTTTCTCTCCCACCAGAGTGCTTGTTAACTGCAGGACAAAAAGCCTCCAAAACAGACAGCGTGTCCTGGTGCAAACAACAGGATGGTTCATCGTGCCAGCTTAAACCAACAGCTTGTAAATTGAATCCTGTGGCATACAGTCAAGTTTACAGTGTTCAGTGGAGCTTTGCCACTATCAACCAGCCAGCAGAGCCCCAAACTGACCCAGAGGCTCAACAACACCTGGCTGTCTTTGTTAATCACAGGCAAGGATCCAATCTAAACAAAAGTGGATTTGCATTTATGCTAGCCACGAACCGCGCTTATAAAACACTTTTTTGTTCTTCAAAGGTGATGATTTTCTTTCATATCTGTAGGCTTATAGTGCATGTCAACCGTGCTGCATTGCAACTTTTTTTTCAGGGTTAGTCTAATTCACTGTGCACCTCAGCGTGTCTGTATCCATTGCAGGTTTTTGTTCCCTTTGTCAACGTGTATTATTGACGCTAATGGGCTTAGATGCCATACATGATTGGAACTGTCAGCATCTGGATAAAAATAAAGCCTAGCAGAAGATGGAGGATGCGTTTTCAAAGTGTGTGTTTGTGTGTATATTCGGGAAACAAACTGCTGTTACCTACATGGATTTGTGCATGCGACTTTACCTATGCTTGGGGTAGCTCATTCTGGGGGCACATTCCCAACAAATATCCAGTCGCATCAGAGAAATTATGTGCGACAGCAATCACTTTACATTCCCTGAACTGAGCAGATGGAGCGTGCTATACAGTGAAATAAAAAACACTGCTGAATCTAGTAGCTGGTAAAAAATCAAGCCAGATCCAAAGGAGGGAGGGGGGGTGGTAGAAAAATACATTTGGCTGAGGTTTTTCAGAGGTGACCGGCGCGTTGATGGACTTACGGGAGGAGAATTAATCTGTTGATCGAAGCGACATTTGACCTTAACACCGTGTCATCTGGTTATTTCAAACACTCCTTAATCTCTTTCTACTCTTCAGATGTCTTGGAATTTAAGTGTGTTGTGGTCAAATGGGATTATGAGGGAGTGGACCACATATGGCCTGTGTTGGTCCCAGTGCCTGTTGGGAAATGTAATTCCACCCCAACCCCCCCTAACTCCCCCTTCCCCTCCCCGTGTCCTTCTGCCGTCGCCTCATTATCAGATGACCAGCATGTGCAGCAGTATTTTATCACATACCGTCACTATCGGCGCTCCGTACATTCCAGAGAAAGAACAGCCGAGTTACTTAAAAAGTTCTTTCCCGTCTCGTTTTTTTTTTTTTTTTTTTTTTTCGCTCAAATTGTGTCCGACGGGTGATGTTTGATATACTATATTTGGTAAAGGGTTTGGTAGGGGACAGAATGGACTTCCAAGGAGATTACACTGAGGGAAGTAGAACAACAACAATGTACGGATTACAGGCAGGATTTGTGTGAGGAACACATGATATCCTCTCTCATCCCTTTATCAGATTGGCTGTGATGGAGAGGCAGTAGTGGCTTGGACCAGAGAGGAGTAGGTTTGAATTCATTAGGACAGAGCCAGATCAGGACAGAGAGTGATGATAGCAGCCCGTGATTCAATGGGAAATCATCTCTCAGTCAGATGAGACGGCCGCCCGAGAAGTCCATCTGAACGAGGATGGGCCTCTTTCGAAAACAACAGAAGATGTTCCCCTGTCGAAACCGAACGGCTGCACAAATGTGTAATTGTACTTGACGTGATAAGTGGATTTCTCTAATTACATCACCGTACTTTAAGTCAGGATAACGGTGATTCACAGGGATGCAAGCTTTTAACCGTTTATAGAAATATACTCTGAAATTCAACTGTTCAACCTCAATATGTTATTAGAGGACATGACAAGACTGTATTACTTTTTAAAAAAATTTTATTATGTAGAAAAATTTTAACATATTTGGTTCCTTACCTGTAAGTGAAAAAAAAAAATCCAAGAAGTAAATGTTAAAAATAAAGAAGAAACACGTATTTTAAAACATTAGAACATCACTTGTAGAACATTAGACCAACATAAGTGCTGGACCAGACACCTGTCCACATTCCATTGCCATTGTGAATGTGCTATAATCAAAGCTAAAAGTGGTCCAAAAATCAAAAAGTGGATGTGTTTTTTTTAGCCAGGTTTTGTTGTTTATCTTCCTGTGGGAACAAGTAAACCCTAATTTAACCCTTTATGGGGCACTCATAAAAAAAAAAAAAAAAAAAAAAAAAAAAAAACAACTTTGAAATTAGTGTGTTATTGCAGAACATAACAAGACTTTATTACTCCTGTAAAACAAAAAAAGTTTGTCATGTAGAAAATTGAGGTCAGTGAAGTTACCATATTTGGTTCCTTGCTTATAAGTGGCAAAAAAAAAACAACCAAAAAACAAGAATACAAGAAAAACACATGTAACATAAATCAAGAGAAGATGTTCCCCTGTCGAATTGAATGGTTGCATAAATGTGTAATTGTACTTGACGTGATAAGTGGATTTCTCTAATTACATCACCGTACTTTAAGTCAGGATAACGGTGATTTCACAAGGATGCAAGCTTTTAACCGTTTATAGAAATATACTCTGAAATTCACCGTTCAGCCTCAATGTGTTATTAGAGGACATGACAAGACTGTATTACTTTTTAAAAAAAAATTTTATTATGTAGAAAAATTTTAACATATTTGGTTCCTTACCTGTAAGTGAAAAAAAAAAAATCCAAGAAGTAAATGTTAAAATAAAGAAAAAACACGTGTATTTTAGAACATTAGACCAACATAAGTGCTGGACCAGACACCTGTCCACATTCCATTGCCATTGTGAATGTGCTATAATCAAAGCTAAAAGTGGTCCAAAAATCATAAAGTGGATGTGTTTTTTTTAGCCAGGTTTTGTTGTTTATCTTCCTGTGGGAACAAGTAAACCCTAATTTAACCCTTTATGGGGCACTCATAAAAAAAAAAATTAAAAAAAAAAACAAAACTTTGAAATTAGTGTGTTATTGCAGAACATAACAAGACTTTATTACTTCTGTAAAACAAAAAAAAGTTTGTCATGTAGAAAATTGAGGTCAGTGAAGTTACCATATTTGGTTCCTTGCTTATAAGTGGCAAAAAAAAAAAACCCAAAAAACAAGAATACAAGAAAAACACATGTAACATAAATCAAGAGAAGATGTTCCCCTGTCGAATTGAACGGTTGCATAAATGTGTAATTGTACTTGACGTGATAAGTGGATTTCTCTAATTACATCACCGTGCTTTAAGTCAGGATAACGGTGATTTCACAAGGATGCAAGCTTTTAACCGTTTATAGAAATATACTCTGAAATTCAACCGTTCAGCCTCAATGTGTTATTAGAGGACATGACAAGACTGTATTACTTTTTAAAAAAAATTTTATTATGTAGAAAAATTTTAACATATTTGGTTCCTTACCTGTAAGTGAAAAAAAAAAATCCAAGAAGTAAATGTTAAAATAAAGAAAAAACACATGTATTTCAGAACATTAGACCAACATAAGTGCTGGACCAGACACCTGTCCACATTCCATTGCCATTGTGAATGTGCTATAATCAAAGCTAAAAGTGGTCCAAAAATCAAAAAGTGGATGTGTTTTTTTTAGCCAGGTTTTGTTGTTTATCTTCCTGTGGGAACAAGTAACCCTAATTTAACCCTTTATGGGGCACTCATAAAAAAAAAAAAAAAAAAAAAAAAAAAAAAAACAACTTTGAAATTAGTGTGTTATTGCAGAACATAACAAGACTTTATTACTCCTGTAAAACAAAAAAAAGTTTGTCATGTAGAAAATTGAGGTCAGTGAAGTTACCATATTTGGTTCCTTGCTTATAAGTGGCAAAAAAAAAACAACCAAAAAACAAGAATACAAGAAAAACACATGTAACATAAATCAAGAGAAGATGTTCCCCTGTCGAATTGAATGGTTGCATAAATGTGTAATTGTACTTGACGTGATAGTGGATTTCTCTAATTACATCACCGTACTTTAAGTCAGGATAACGGTGATTTCACAAGGATGCAAGCTTTTAACCGTTTATAGAAATATACTCTGAAATTCAACCGTTCAGCCTCAATGTGTTATTAGAGGACATGACAAGACTGTATTACTTTTTAAAAAAAATTTTATTATGTAGAAAAATTTTAACATATTTGGTTCCTTACCTGTAAGTGAAAAAAAAAAATCCAAGAAGTAAATGTTAAAAATAAAGAAAAAAACACGTGTATTTTAGAACATTAGACCAACATAAGTGCTGGACCAGACACCTGTCCACATCCATTGCCATTGTGAATGTGCTATAATCAAAGCTAAAAGTGGTCCAAAAATCAAAAAGTGGATGTGTTTTTTTTAGCCAGGTTTTGTTGTTTATCTTCCTGTGGGAACAAGTAAACCCTAATTTAACCCTTTATGGGGCACTCATAAAAAAAAAAATTAAAAAAAAAACAAAACTTTGAAATTAGTGTGTTATTGCAGAACATAACAAGACTTTATTACTTCTGTAAAACAAAAAAAAGTTTGTCATGTAGAAAATTGAGGTCAGTGAAGTTACCATATTTGGTTCCTTGCTTATAAGTGGCAAAAAAAAAAAACCCAAAAAACAAGAATACAAGAAAAACACATGTAACATAAATCAAGAGAAGATGTTCCCCTGTCGAATTGAACGGTTGCACTAAATGTGTAATTGTACTTGACGTGATAAGTGGATTTCTCTAATTACATCACCGTGCTTTAAGTCAGGATAACGGTGATTTCACAAGGATGCAAGCTTTTAACCGTTTATAGAAATATACTCTGAAATTCAACTGTTCAACCTCAATATGTTATTAGAGGACATGACAAGACTGTATTACTTTTAATTTTTTTTTATTACGTAGAAAAATGTGAACATATTTGGTTCCTTACCTGTAAGTGAAAAAAAAAATCCAAGAAGTAAATGTTAAAAATAAAGAAAAACACGTGTATTTTAGAACATTAGACCAACATAAGTGCTGGACCAGACACCTGTCCACATTCCATTGCCATTGTGAATGTGCTATAATCAAAGCTAAAAGTGGTCCAAAAATCAAAAAGTGGATGTGTTTTTTTTAGCCAGGTTTTGTTGTTTATCTTCCTGTGGGAACAAGTAAACCCTAATTTAACCCTTTATGGGGCACTCATAAAAAAAAAAAAAAAAAAAAAAAAAAAAAAACAACTTTGAAATTAGTGTGTTATTGCAGAACATAACAAGACTTTATTACTTCTGTAAAACAAAAAAAAGTTTGTCATGTAGAAAATTGAGGTCAGTGAAGTTACCATATTTGGTTCCTTGCTTATAAGTGGCAAAAAAAAAAAACCCAAAAAACAAGAATACAAGAAAAACACATGTAACATAAATCAAGAGAAGATGTTCCCCTGTCGAATTGAACGGTTGCATAAATGTGTAATTGTACTTGACGTGATAAGTGGATTTCTCTAATTACATCACCGTACTTTAAGTCAGGATAACGGTGATTTCACAAGGATGCAAGCTTTTAACCGTTTATAGAAATATACTCTGAAATTCAACTGTTCAACCTCAATATGTTATTAGAGGACATGACAAGACTGTATTACTTTTTAAAAATTTTTTTATTATGTAGAAAAATTTTAACATATTTGGTTCCTTACCTGTAAGTGAAAAAAAAAATCCAAGAAGTAAATGTTAAAAATAAAGAAGAAACACAGTGTATTTTAGAACATTAGACCAACATAAGTGCTGGACCAGACACCTGTCCACATTCCATTGCCATTGTGAATGTGCTATAATCAAAGCTAAAAGTGGTCCAAAAATCAAAAAGTGGATGTGTTTTTTTTAGCCAGGTTTTGTTGTTTATCTTCCTGTGGGAACAAGTAAACCCTAATTTAACCCTTTATGGGGCACTCATAAAAAAAAAAAAATAAAAAAAAAAAAAACAACTTTGAAATTAGTGTGTTATTGCAGAACATAACAAGACATTATTACTTTTGTAAAACAAAAAAAGTTTGTCATGTACAAAATTGAGGTCAGTGAAGTTACTATATTTGGTTCCTTGCTCATAAGTGGCAAAAAAAACCCCAAAAAAACAAGAATACAAGAAAAACACATGTAACATAAATCAAGAGAAGATGTTCCCCGTTCGAATTGAATGGTTGCAAAAATATGTAATTGTACTAACGTGATGAGTGGATTTCCTAATTACATCACCAGTACTTTAAGTCAGGATAACGGTGATTTCACCGTGATGTAAGCTTTTAACCGTTTATAGAAATATACTCTGAAATTCAACTGTTCAACCTCAGTATGTTATTGGAGGACATGACAAGACTGTATTACTTTTCAGATTTTTTTTTTTATGTTGAAAAATGTGAACATATTTGGTTCCTTACCTGTAAGTGAAAAAAAAAAATCCAAGAAGTAAATGTTAAAAATAAAGAAAAAACACATGTATTTTAGAACATTAGACCAACATAAGTGCTGGACCAGACACCTGTCCACATTCCATTGCCATTGTGAATGTGCTATAATCAAAGCTAAAAGTGGTCCAAAAATCATAAAGTGGATGTGTTTTTTTTAGCCAGGTTTTGTTGTTTATCTTCCTGTGGGAACAAGTAAACCCTAATTTAACCCTTTATGGGGCACTCATAAAAAAAAAAAATAAAAAAAAAAAATAAAACTTTGAAATTAGTGTGTTATTGCAGAACATAACAAGACTTTATTACTTCTGTAAAACAAAAAAAGTTTGTCATGTACAAAATTGAGGTCAGTGAAGTTACCATATTTGGTTCCTTGCTTATAAGTGGCAAAAAAAAAACCCCCAAAAAACAAGAATACAAGAAAAACACATGTAACATAAATCAAGAGAAGATGTTCCCCTGTCGAATTGAACGGTTGCATAAATGTGTAATTGTACTTGACGTGATAAGTGGATTTCTCTAATTACATCACCGTACTTTAAGTCAGGATAACGGTGATTTCACAAGGATGCAAGCTTTTAACCGTTTATAGAAATATACTCTGAAATTCAACTGTTCAACCTCAATATGTTATTAGAGGACATGACAAGACTGTATTACTTTTTAAAAAATTTTTTATTATGTAGAAAAATTTTAACATATTTGGTTCCTTACCTGTAAGTGAAAAAAAAAATCCAAGAAGTAAATGTTAAAAATAAAGAAGAAACACGTGTATTTTAGAACATTAGACCAACATAAGTGCTGGACCAGACACCTGTCCACATTCCATTGCCATTGTGAATGTGCTATAATCAAAGCTAAAAGTGGTCCAAAAATCAAAAAGTGGATGTGTTTTCTTTTTTTTTGTTAGCCAAGTTTTGTTGTTTATCTTCCTGTGGGAACAAGTAAACCACAATTTAACCCTTGATGGGGCCCTCATAAAAAAAAAAAAAAAAAAAAAAAAAGCTCTGAAATTAGTGTGTTATTGCAGAACATAACAAGACTTTATTACTTTTGTAAAACAAAAAAAGTTTGTCATGTACAAAATTGAGGTCAGTGAAGTTACTATATTTGGTTCCTTGCTCATAAGTGGCAAAAAAAACCCAAAAAAACAAGAATACAAGAAAAACACATGTAACATAAATCAAGAGAAGATGTTCCCCCGTTGAATTGAATGGTTGCAAAAATATGTAATTGTACTAAACTTGATGAGTGGATTTCCCTAATTACATCACCATACTTTAAGTCAGGATAACGGTGATTTCACCGTGATGTAAGCTTTTAACCGTTTATAGAAATATACTCTGAAATTCAACAGTTCAACCTCAGTATGTTATTGGAGGACATGACAAGACTGTATTACTTTTCAGATTTTTTTTTGTTATGTTGAAAAATGTGAACATATTTGGTTCCTTACCTGTAAGTAGAAAAAAAATCCAAGAAGTAAATATAAAAAATACAGAAGAAACACATGCAAAGTGAAAGGAACATGTATTTTATAGCATTAGAACATCACTTTTAGAACATTAGACTAACATAAGTGCTGGACCAGACACCGGTCCACATTCCATTGCCATTGTGAATGTGGTCCAAAAGTGGTCCAAAAATTAAGTAGTGGATGTGTTTTTTTTTTTTTCTTTTTGTTAGCCAAGTTTTGTTGTTTATCTTCCTGTGGGTATAAGTAAACCCTATATTAACCATTTATGGGGCACTCACAGTAAAGTGTAACAATATACTGGAAAATTGTCTAAAATCAAGTCTTTATGATCCAATAAATGTAGCTATTTATAGTATTTCAATAGGATCCTTTGATTTGCAGCTGAGAAGAAATTATAATTTAATCTATACCAACAGAAAATCTATTCTTTTCATACCTTTTACCTGTAGAAATCTCCACTGACACATGAACATACAGCTCTCTGCGGCGTTAAGAGTCGATAAACTCGAGAATCGAACACTGGCAGCATAAGAAAAAAAAAAACAAAGCTAAGTCCATCACTAGTCAGGTTGACACCTTCTCGCAAGATTTTCCTCCCACACCTTCCTCTTCTTTCCTTCCACTCGTCTCTCCCAGACAACCACAGTTTAAGTCTGCGACGTATGCAATCACTATAAAGAGAGAATTTGCTTAGCTTGACTTTTTACAGTGTAGTTCTACTGCAAAGCCAGACAGCGGAGTCAGGGGAGTAATAGATAAATGAAAATCCCTCCCATCCCCCTCCTCCCCCCAAAACAAAAAATATTACCCATAAAAACCCAGTGGTAGGTACTTTTGTGGCAGATCAAAAATTAATTTTCTTCTATATTTAACCTTTTTCTTCACTGATTTATCGCAATTTTCCTGTATTTAATTCACTGATCATGTAGATGTTCATTAAAACTCGGATTAAATTTAAAGGTTATTATATCAAAAGCAGAAAAAAAATACTCGTCGGTGGCTCTTTGGGTCTTTATGGGTTAATAACCTCCGCCAAGGAGGTTATGTTTTTGCCAGGGTTTGTTTGTTTGTTTGTTTGTTTGTTTGTCTGTTTGTTTGTTTGTTTGTTTGTCTGTCCGTTAGTGTGCAACATAACTCAAAAAGTTATGGACAGATTTGGATGAAATTTTCAGGGTTTGTTGGAAATGGGATAAGGAAGAAATGATTAAATTTTGGTGGTGATTGGGGGTGGGGGGGCCCACGGGGGGGGGGGGGCGCAGACCAGAAAATTTCATCCAAATCTGTCCATAACTTTTTGAGTTATGTTGCACACTAACGGACAGACAAACAGACAGACAGACAAACAAACTCTGGCAAAAACATAACCTCCTTGGCGTGGGGGGGCCCACGGGGGGGGCCACTGATCAGCCTTGGCGGAGGTCTGCGCTCTCCGAGTGCTTCTAGTTGTTCTCTATATTTAACCTTAGTTCCACAATTTATTCCAATATTATTCTCTTTAGTCTGTTTAATTTTTGATTTTTTTCAGTGTTAATCAAGTATTGATTGTAATATTATTCAGTTTAGATTGAGATTTTTTTCAGTGTAAATCATGTATTTCCCTGTATTTAATTCACTCATTCATTAAAACTCAGTAAATGCAAAGGTTATTATATCAAAAAAGACTTTTTCAGTGAAAAATATCATTAACTGAACATAAATCTAGTGTCCAACCACTGTCATTGATCCAACTCCAAGTTGTAGAAGATGACAGTGTTTCCACGGTAACGACTGAGCCTCTGAACATCCAAATGGGTCATATCTGATGATCATGAAAAGATGACAAACTGTATTTTACACCAATTATTTACATGTATTGATCAGATTAATGGCTCAATAGATGCTTTTGGTCACCAGTGGCTCTTTGGGTCTTTCTGGGATATTTAAGCCTTCTTAAGTGATTTAACACAATTGATTGTAATATTATTCTGTTTAGACTGAGATTTTTTCAGTGTAAATCATGTATTTCCCTGTATTTAATTCACTCATTCATTAAAGCTGAGTAAATTCAAAAGTTATTACATCAAAAGTAGAAAAAAATGGAACAAAAATGACTTTTCCAGTCAAATCTATCATTAACCGAACATAAACCCAGTGTCTCCATCCACTGTCACTGATCTAATTCCATGGGTTTTGCTGGTGAATCAATGTTGTAGAACATGACGGTGTTTCCACGGCAACTACGGAGCCTCTGAACGTCCAAATGTCATTAAAAAAAATAACAAAATGCATTTTACACTAGTTATTTACATGTATTGATAGGATTAGTGGATCAGTAGGTATTAAACGGTTTAAATCAGTAGTTAATTTCGGTTGCCGGTGACTGTTTTGGGTGTTTTTGGGTTAAATAGCGACTGAATCAAGAAAAAGAGAGAAAAGCGGGGAAAAACTACGAGGAAGGCAAAGAGTCGAGGGAATAATAGTATGAGAGGAATGGGATAGGAAACAGATCGAACAAGAGGATGGCGTAACAATTATAGGCAACAGAGCCCCCAACGTCAAAGTGAAACCCTATTTCAGGGAACTGTCCATTCTTCTGAGTGTGAGACAGTAAATACCTTGTTTCTATCTTCCCTAGTCGTCATTGTGACCGCCACTGCCACAATGGAAGGCCTGATGAGGAGCACATGCAATTGCTCTCTCTTAATAAAATCTCACAGTTCCCATTACACCCCAACACAATGGGCCTCTCGCCTGGCTGCTGATTGAGTTCCTACTCTCCGCGAGCTATAATAGCAGTCAAGCAACTCCTTTCCACCACCCTCACCCATTACACTGCACCCCCCATCCCCCCCCCCCCCCCCCCGCACCTTCACAAGTCTGCGTCCATCTCCCAACCTCACCCCAGCTTGGGCTTCACTTTTCAGTGTTGTGTGTTCGCGCCCCCTCAACCTAGTCCAGTGGTTCACAACCTTTTTTGTTTCGTGACTATAGAAGTAAATCTTTCTCATCAGATTTTGAATTATAAAAGCCATTGAATTTCTTGCGCTGAATTTTTTTGCACTGAAATTAAATATCTGAATTTTTTTGTCGGTGTTGTGTGTTCGCGCCCCCTCAACCTTAAAAGAAGACATAATCACCTAAAGAGTAACTTTTCAGTTCAATTACAAGAAATTTCAGGCGACCGAATTTGAATTCCAGGCAACCCCACGTAGGGTCCCGACCCCAAAGTTGAAAAACACTGGCATAGATACACCAGATGAACCCAGTGAAATACTGGTTTTAACCCGTAAAGACCCAAACATCCACCATTGACCAAAAGCATCTATGGATCTAAACAGTTGATCCACTAATCCTATCAATAAATATAAATAATTGATGTTTGCATTGGAAAAAATCTCAATCTTACCAAATGTATTTTTCTTATTTCTAGTCCAAATATCTCATCACACCTAAAATAAGACATAATCACCTAAAGAGTAACTTTTCAGTGAAATATAAGAACTTATTTTTAGACAATAGATCTGGAAATTGTTATTTCAAGAAATCTTACCAAGATAATTTTCACTTCTTGTTCCATTGGCAGATCTTTTTTCTTTTTTTTTTTTGCTTAATCCAAAATCTTAAAATGAATATATATATATATATATATATATATATATATATATATATATATATATATATATATATATATATATATCACTTAAGATACTAACACTCATTTTAGTTCAGGAGCCAAATTTAGTCGAATTCAATCTTAAATGGGTCAGATACTATCATTTTGATGTATGATTATTAATTTTGTATCATATTTGATACATCAGGTCTCAATGCTCAAATATTATTATTTTTGAACAAACACAAACATGTCTAACAAATTGGTAATTCCTTTTCAAAATTGCCAAAGTTCTTCCTCCTTCCTCATTAATGACAGTCTTGTAGAGTCACTGGAAATGCCTCTAGTGAGATAATCCACTCATCTGATCAATACGTGTAAATAATTGGTGTTTGCGCTGGAAAAAATCTAAATCTTACCAAGTGGATTTTTCTCATTTGTAGACAAAATATCTCATCACACTTAAAATAACACATAATCACCTAAAGAATAACTTTTCAGTTCAATTATCAGAAATTTCAGGCGACCAAATTTGAATTCCAGGCGACCCCACGTAGGGTCCCGACCCCAAGGTTGAAAAATACTGACCTAGCCTTTGTTTCTTTCTCATCCAGCTTCGTTACATTTCCTTTCACACGGGAGAAGGAGCCAAAGAGACCTGGATTCATAGGTTGCCATTGATCAGATCGATAAGTGGCTACTTTTAGAGTGTTACCCCATCTTATTGATGTGAGGCACACCTCTGTTCGGACGGCCTAAGTAGCCACGGATACCGACTCTGTCAAGGAGGAGTGCTGATTATGAGGGATTTTAAGGAGGTTTGCTGGAAGAGTCACATGGTTACTTGGATTCCTTTGCTGCAGAAAGGGCAGGATAGTTCCCAGAAGTGTGTTAGGTTGTGGGAAAGGGGATTTACTCGGAGTAATTGAGCCTTCTTTTCTTGCAGAACTTTGGCTTTGAGCATACATTTATACTTTAGAGGAGAATTCATTACAAGTGAGAATCAACTAGCAAACCTACAGTTGGTGGGAAAAAATTATTAGACCACCACTTGTTTTCTTTAATTTCTTGTTCATTTTAATGCCTGGTACAACTAAAGGTCCATTTGTTTGGACAAATACAGGGTGACACAAAAAAACGGGAACTTTTTAACAATCCAATGAAACCAAAAGTGATGGAAGAAAATATTTTATTCATAGTAATTGAAACCTTAAAACATGCCATTTAAGAAACAATGATGGAATTTTCATTTTTTAAAAATTACTTCCTGTAGATGGCGTCCTCCTGTACGAATGCATTCTTGAAATCTGCTGTTGAGATTCCTCATTTACCGCTGCAACATCTCAGCTGGGATACTGTGAATTTCATCCTGAATTCTCTGTTTTAACTCATCCAGAGTTCTTGGTCGAGTCGTGTACACTTTACTCTTGAGATAGCCCCACAAGAAAACATCACAAACGGACAAATTTGGCGATCTAGGGGGCCAGGGAACGTTACCGAATCTTGAGATCACACAGTTAGCGAACAATTCTCGCACAGCCGCCAATGGTTACTAAAATGGGGGTGTGTTTACTTGCTCAAGGTCACTGTCTCGCAGTGCTGCCACTGCTCATGTCTGCCAATACGCACTTCAAAAATTCCCGTTTTTTTGGGTGACCATAGTAACCATTGGCGGCTGTGCGAGAATTGTTCGGTAACCGTGTGATCTCAAGATTCGGTAACGTTCCCTGGCCCCCCTAGATCGCCAGATTTGTCCGTTTGGGATTTTTTCTTGTGGGGCTATCTCAAGAGCGGTCAGTGAGGAATCTCAACAGCAGATTTCAAGAATGCATTCGTACAGGAGGACGCCATCTACAGGAAGTCATTTTTAAAAAATGAAAATTCCATCATTGTTTCTTAAATGGCATGTTTTAAGGTTTCAATTACTATGAATGAAATATGTTTCTCCCATCACTCTTGGTTTTATTGGATTGTTAAAAAGTTCCCGTTTTTTTTGTGTCACCCTGTATAATGATAACAACAAAAATATCTCATTGTAGTTTAATTTCAGAGCTGATGTCTGTCCATTTTCCATGGTTTTCTTGATAATAACCAAAATCACTTCAGTTCTTTCATCAATATCTATGGCACAGGTGTCAAACATGCGGCCCGGGGGCCAAAACCAGCTCGCTAAAGGTTCCAATCATCCCAGTCCCTTTTCCAGGACAGTTGAATTAGTTCAGGTCACGTCTTCAGAAACACCGAAGCTTTAACAAGTGTTCGTCCGCAGCCAGCTTCACGTCCCCTCCGCTCTGTAAAGAAGGGTTCATAAATACCAACTTGGCATCCCATAATGAAACGCTTTAAATCTTGTTGTGGATGCTTTTAAATCTATCGCAGATATGGAGCATGCGGCGTCCGGACGGTGACCTTATGTGACCTTTTGCGAGGTGTGGTTTTAGTGTTGAAATGCAGCGGCGGTGCAAACAGAGGTGAGGCAGGCGCAAATGAAAGGATGAGCTTCAGATGGACGAGTGATTTATGCACAGCTCCACGAATGCACACCCACAGCCCACTCTGAAGGATCAAAGAGCTCATTTACTTTTCCTTGTTGACTTGTAATGATATAATCAGAACATTAGAGCAGTTTATGCACAAACTCATGTGTTTATATATGTCGAGGCCCAAAACGGAATCTGGCCCGATTCAGAATCGGGCCGGCCCAGAATGGAATTCTATTCTAGGCCGGCCTAGAATGGAATCCTGCTGCTATAATGTTATTTTTATACCATGTTTAATGCAAATGATCTAAATTATTACAAAAATCAATACATGGAATTTGCAAATATGTGGAAAAAAAAAAAAGAAACAAACAACATTTTAATTGTAAGCTATAATACACTTTATTTACAAATAGAACCTAGTGGTATTCCCCACCAATATATGGTACAGTGAAATCGACTGAAATTGACAATAGTTACTCAAGGTATGTAAGACTGAAAATGTAAAATTATGACAAATTATGGAATTATGGATCATTTGCATTAAACATGGTATAAAAATAACATTATAGCAGCAGGATTCCATTCTAGGCCGGCGTAGAATAGAATTCCATTCTGGGCCGGCCCGATTCTGAATCGGGCCAGAGTCCGTTTTGGGCCTCGACATATATATATATATATATATATATATATATATATATATATATATGTATGTATGTATAGTCAGAGGTACAGATATAGAAGAGCCTGCACTGCATTTACAGTCTGGAACACACCAGCGTTTGAGAATGAATGGAACTAATGAGGATTTATTTATTATTCCCTCTGCCAGGACGGATGGGGAGCCCTTTACTTTGTGTGTGTGTTTGTTTGTTTGTTTGTTTGTTTGTTTGTTTGCTTGTTAGCAAATAACTCAAACCGTTATGGATGGATTTTGATGAAATTTTCCAGAAATGTTGATACTGGCACAAGGAAGAAATGATGACATTTTGGTGGTGGGGGGGTGGGGGGGGGCAGATCTGTCCTGGTGGAGGTCTGCGCTCTCTGAATGCTTTTCTTGTTTGTTCTTTGCTTCTCTCATTCTCTCTTTCTCTGTCTTTCTTTTGTTGTCTCCTTGGTTCTTTCTTTCTCTCGTTCTCTTGTTCTCTCTTTGGTTCTCTCGTTCGTTCTTTGGTTCTCATTCTGTCTCTTTCTTTCTTTCTTTCGTTCCTTCTTCGGTTCTCTGTTCTCTTTCCTTTCTCTTTCCCTTGTTCTTTCATTCTCTTTCTTTTCTTTCTCTCCTTTCTTTGGTTCTCTTCTCTTTCTTTCATTCTTTTTTGTTCTGTCTTTCTTCCATTGTCTCGTTTGTGCTTTGGTTTTCTTGTTCTCTCTTTCTTTCTCTCATTCATTCTGTCATTCTTTCATTCTCTTGTTTGTTCTTTCGTTCTGTCATTTGTTCTTTCATTCTCTCATTCTTTCTTTCGCTCTTTTGTTCTTTCTTTCTTTCTTTCTTTCTCTCTCTTTCTTTCTATCTCTTTCTTTCTTTCTCTCTCTTTCTTTCTCTCTCTCTTTTTCTTTTTCTTTCTTTCTCTCTCTCTTTCTCTCTTTCTTTCTTTCTTTCTTTCTTTTTCTTTCTTTCTTTCTTTCTTTTTTCTTTCTCTCTTTCTTTCTCTCTTTCTCTTTCTCTCTTTCTCTATCTCTTTCTCTCAACAACGCACTAGTCTGATTTATTTTTGACAGTCTAACTGTGACTCATTCATGTAATCATTTGTATAAAATTGGAATAAAAGACAAATGTGTTTGAAAACATAAATAATTCAACTGTGCAACACTGTATTTGTTCTATATATACACAAAGACACACACACACACACCTGTAGACACCTACACACACACACATAGGCCTCCTCATAGGTGGTATCCCATTAGAGACCTTTTGATTAGCTGTTTCCTAGATATGAGTCAGGTAAACAGAGGTACTCCCTGCTGGTGTGTGATGCCAGTAAAGGTCAGCAGCTGGTGGCTTCGCTCCTGTCGACACCACACTTACTCCCCGAGCAGGACTCAGACACCCTGGGAGGGAGTGGAAAAAAAAAAAAAAAAAACCTTGTACACCAGCTGAGTTCTTGCGGAGGCCGTACATGTATGCTCTAGAGATGACAAACAGAATAGAGCTGAGGAGAAAAAAAAAAAAAAAAAAAGGATGTGCAATTTTGATATTTTTGGACCCTTACAGCATTTTTTGAGCTAAGCGTATAGGTTTCATCATTTTTTTTTTTTCTTTTTTTATTCAAGAAACAACTTCAAATTGAATGAATCTGAGTGTATGAAAGCGAGGAGAGACTGAAAAAAAAACTCTTCATTCTGGTTTTGTCCGATGCACTGTTTAACTCCAGTACTAGTTCATGTAGGTCAGAGCTGTCTACGCCCCCCCCACCCCCCCACCACCGCCCCCCAGGCCTGGCATCAGATGCTTATGTCATATTAATTTCATATGGACTGGTAGATGGGCAGCCTTTGATGTACTTTCTATTGGGTATTTGTGCGTTATTTATATTTGATGCACTTGGTTGACTTGTCTATGTGTGAGAGGACCGATACCATGAAGATAAGGGTGTCACATCAGTCGGGTGCCATGCTTTATTTCCCCCTCGACAAATCCGCGAGAAGTTTCCACATCTCATCCCCGCGCCATGGTGACAGGCCGACAGGAGGGGTCCGGTCCGATACACTGCCACGATAGACAGCTCATGCTGACAATAATACCACCGTTGCTCATGCTGACAAGAGCCCATCCCTTTTCATTTCATTGAGGAGGTGCAGTAGGAGAGAAGGAAAAAAAAAGGGGTGGAGGGGTGGAGGGGGGTGGGAACCAGAGAGAGGAGAGGAGAGTGGAGATGGGGGGGGGGGGTGGCAGACTAGGATCCAGTCAAGGAAAAAAGAGAATGATTTTTGAGCTCCAGACAATCTGCCACCGTGATGATAATCCTTCAGCAACAGCCCTGTGCTGCGGAGGTAGACTGTCACAATGATAAACACACACGCACACATGCACACGCACACACACACAGAAACACACACACACGCTAAAGCCATACGTTCATAAACAACATGTATGTGTTTAACTCTGTGCTCAGTAGATAAACAACAGCAGCTCAGAAGAACATCTACAACAGTTGAACCTGCGATTAACGTCATGTGAACAGAATCCAGAAAAAAAACGGAAACGTTCCAGAACTGAAGAAAAAAGAGGAAGTCAGAAAAAAGAGGAAGTCAGAAAAAACAGGAGGTCAGAAAAAACAGGAGGTCAGAAAAAACAGGAGGTCAGGACATCTACAGTGGTACTTAGACTAGTTTGAAGGTGCTCAGAACAGAAGGGAGTTGAGTTATGGACCAACACTGGATATGTGTACGAGGAGTTCTACATGGATATGGATATGGATACTGTATGTATATATATATATATATATATATATATATATATATATATATATATATATATATATATATATATATATATATATATATATATATATAGTATATGTATAGTATAGTATAGTATAGTATAGTATACTATAGTATAGTATAGTATAGTATAGTATAGTATAGTATAGTATAGTATAGTTGTACTGGCCATTTGAGTCTATAACACCTCTGTTTGTTAATTCATAGACTAATGAGTACGTATTCATTAATAGTGTTTTTGGTTTTCTTTCTTTCTTTCTTTCTTTCTTTCTTTCTTTCTTCCTGTCTGTCTGTCTGTCTTTCTTCCTATCTGTCTTTTTTTCTCTTTTCGTTCTTTTCTCTTTTTACTTTCTTTCTGTCTCTTTTTTGTGTCTTTCTTTCTTTCTTTCTTTCTTTCTTTCTTTCTTGCTTTCTTTCTTTCCCTCCCTCCCTCCCTTCCTTTCCTCCTTCCTTCCTACCTTCCTCCCTCCTTCTTTCCTTCCTCTGTATATATATACTTTTCTCTTGTCTGTTTGTCTAATATGTCTAAAATATTTCCCAGTGGTTCAGAACTCCCCAGAATCCTCAGTATTTCCATGCAAACCCTGAAGTCCACTTGTCATTTATTATTTTAAATGTGAGTGCCAGGCTCTCACAGAAGAATATGATTAAGCTCTGCACAAATACATTTGACTTGACTTTTCCTATTAGGCTTGTACCTGTTAATCCAATACTAAACTTACATTTTTTCACCAATACGTATGATTACTCTGAGTCTGAGCCTTTTTTTTCATTTTCTTTATCCAACTATCGCACAGATTAATTTTATAATGTCATCTTTGCTTTCTGTCCAGGTTCCCTCCATCGCGGGCCAAAAGATGTACTGATATATATGACAGGTTTAAGACCAAAATAATCAAGGAGTTGTAGAAATATATAGAAATAAAATACATAAAAAAAAATAAATAAAAAAAAAACAGTAAAAAAACAGTATTATTCCGGCAGCAGGGGTGACGAAAAAATACTGTTAAACAATGGAAAATAACCATCTCATCAAAATCCGGTAATTTTCCATAATTAAAATATAGTTTTTGGCACTAAATTTACATGAGATTTTGCTTTTTTTTTTTGACTGTTGAATGTTTACTAAAGAATATTTACATGTATTAAAACAATCAAATTACCGATAGATAGATAGATAGATAGATAGATAGATAGATAGATAGATAGATAGATAGATAGATAGATAGATAGATAGATAGATAGATAGATAGATAGATAGATAGATAGATAGAGAGATAGATAGATAGAGAGATAGAGAGATAGATAGATAATTTTCAGTGAGACAAAGCTGTACAATCCACTGATAAAAACTGTATTTTAAAAGTTTATCAGTGCTTATACATGTTATACATTCACAAAAATATATTTATTCAACATTTTTGTTGTGAAACCTCCTGTAATTACACAAGATATTTGTCAATTAACAAACAAGTCTTGTTAAACTTAGAGAACAAATACTTCTTTTACAGTTAATTGTTAGTAATTTTATCTCGTTTTATTATTATTATTATTATTTTTTTTTTTTTTAATAAACAATTAAATTTCTGCTAAAATACAGATTTTTTGATTTTTTTTTACAGTGTACAGGAAGTAGTATATCATTAATTTGATTGTCAATACACATACACGCAGGACGGCACATGGCACAACAAGTTGATATAAAAACGCGACATTCTGCGTCTGACATGCATTGGATTATATCAGAGTGGATTAGAAAAGTGTGGAGGCAGATTGGTGAGAACAGATCACCTAGATTGAAACGGGATTTCTAACACTTCTAAATGAGATATGGGCTCGTATTCACTTTTTATGTGCTGGGCTGATGTATTTTATTGAGCTAGTTTTTTTTTGTTTTGTTTTTTTTTTTTTGTTTTACAGTATTAAACTTTAAATTAACTGTTTAATCTCATAAATAGAAAAGAAATAGTTGTGAAATTATGATACATTTGCAAATGTATTTTAACTGTATTTTTCTGTGAAAAAAGAAAAAAAAAAAAAAAAAAAAAAAAAGGAATTTTATGGTTATTCACAGTGAAAATTCTGTTAAAATACAGATTTTTTTTTTTTTTTTTTTACAGTGTACAGGAAGTAGTATATTATTAATTTCATTGTCAATACACACACGCAGGACGGCACACGGCACAACAAGTCGATATAAAAACACGACGTTCTGCGTCTGAGATGCATTGGATTATATCAGAGTGGATTAGAAAAGTGTGGAGGCAGATTGGTGAGAACAGATCACCTAGATTGAAACGGGATTTCTAACACTTCTAAATGAGATATGGGCTCGTATTCAGAGATAAGAAGCCGCATATGAAAATGGGTCAATTGTTCTGCAGGTTTAGCTTGTGATTAAGAAGATTACATTCCACCAGTGAACAACAATGGAAGAAGTCAGACAGCAGCCCAGTTGTACTTAGCCACTCCGTCAGTCTGGCTGATCCCTATTCTGTCCTTTCACCACCGTTCACACTTTCATGTTTTTGAGCGATGGGACTTAAGTACTGAGGCTGTGCTTGTCAGCCGGCAGACTTTCCACTGGAACAGAACATAACAAAGCGCAGAATAATTTGACTCATTCTCCGACCAAAGGACTATTTGGATGAAAGTTTGTCTGGGTGTGTTTTCGGTCCCACCACCCCACCAACCTCATCCTCCCATTTTTTTTTTTTTTTTTTTTTTTTTTCAGAGCAGAGTGATTAGAGCAGGGGCACTTAGGCCACAGCTAGTGGACCGCTATTGATTGATCAACCTGGCCATTCAGTCCCAGAGAAGAGGGGAGGGTTTCCACACAGTTCCTCTGTTCCTCTCTAATGAAGGAGAGGCAAAGCTCGCTGCTTCCTTTGATCCAGAAAGGATTAAAACAGTGTTGCTTATGGAAGTAGAAAGATCAGGGCTGTGTGTTTCTCTGTCTGTCTGATGTACTGCTGGGAAACCTATACAGTCCTCTGCAGAGGGGTCTGATCCTGGGTCAGTTCACGGTGGGGCCAAAGGGGCTGATTCACTGGACGCTCGGCCCACAGACCACCTGCCATGTCCAAGCTTTGATCACACATATAATTATTTATTTCCAACACTGTAAAAAAAAAAAAAAAATCATGTTTTTACAGAAAAAAACTGGCAGCTGTGGTTTCCAGAACAATACTGTAAAAAACACACACAACTGTAAACATGTTTATGGAGGAACATGTAGATTTAACATTTTAAACATGTCGATTTAACATTTTAAACATGTAGATTTAACATTTTAAACATGTAGATTTAACACTGGATTTAAAAGGTAAATGGACTGCACTTAATTAGCACATTTTCTACACCAGGGGTGTCAAACATGCAGCCCAGGGGCCAAATACCCCTGGACACCAAAGGGTCCAGTTCAGCCCCTGGGATGTTTTTACCAAGTGCCAAAATTGAATTGAATTAAGCAAAAAAAAAATGTAGTTTGAATTAAGGAAAAAAATATTGAATTAAGCACAAAAAAATCTTCAATTAAGTAAAAAAAAATCTCAAATTTAGCAAAAAAAATCTTGAATTAAGCCAAAAAAAAAAAAAAAAATCTAGAATTAACAACTTAATTTTTTGTCTTTGTTTTAGTGCAAAAAATAACATTAAATTATGGAAATATTTACATTTCCAAACTATCCTGTAAAACTAAAATGTGAATAACCTGAACAAATATGAACAACCTGAAATGTCTAAAGAAAATTAAGCACAATTTTAACAATTTTTCTGCCTGTTCCTCAGTGTTTATACAGTCCTCTGCAGTGGGGTCTGATCCTGGGTCAGTTCACGGTGGGGCCAAAGGGGCTGATTCACTGGACGCTCAGACCACAGACCACCTGCCATGTCCAAGCTTTGATCACACATATAATTATTTATTTCCAACACTGTAAAAAAAAAAAAAAAATCATGTTTTTACAGAAAAAAACTGGCAGCTGTGGTTTCCAGAACAATACTGTAAAAAACACACACAACTGTAAACATGTTTACGGAGGAACATGTAGATTTAACATTTTAAACATGTAGATTTAACATTTTAAACATGTCGATTTAACATTTTAAACATGTCGATTTAACACTGGATTTAAAAGGTAAATGGACTGCACTTAATTAGCACATTTTCTACACCAGGGGTGTCAAACATGCGGCCCAGGGGCCAAATACCCCTGGACACCAAAGGGTCCAGTTCAGCCCCTGGGATGTTTTTACCAAGTGCCAAAATTGAATTGAATTAAGCAAAAAAAAAAAAGTAGTTTGAATTAAGGAAAAAAATATTGAATTAAGCACAAAAAAATCTTCAATTAAGTAAAAAAAAATCTCAAATTTAGCAAAAAAAATCTTGAATTAAGCCAAAAAAAAAAAAAAAAATCTAGAATTAACAACTTAATTTTTTGTCTTTGTTTTAGTGCAAAAAATAACATTAAATTATGGAAATATTTACATTTCCAAACTATCCTGTAAAACTAAAATGTGAATAACCTGAACAAATATGAACAACCTGAAATGTCTAAAGAAAATTAAGCACAATTTTAACAATTTTTCTGCCTGTTCCTCAGTGTTTATACAGTCCTCTGCAGTGGGGTCTGATCCTGGGTCAGTTCACGGTGGGGCCAAAGGGGCTGATTCACTGGACGCTCAGACCACAGACCACCTGCCATGTCCAAGCTTTGATCACACATATAATTATTTATTTCCAACACTGTAAAAAAAAAAAAAAAATCATGTTTTTACAGAAAAAAACTGGCAGCTGTGGTTTCCAGAACAATACTGTAAAAAACACACACAACTGTAAACATGTTTACGGAGGAACATGTAGATTTAACATTTTAAACATGTCGATTTAACATTTTAAACATGTAGATTTAACATTTTAAACATGTCGATTTAACACTGGATTTAAAAGGTAAATGGACTGCACTTAATTAGCACATTTTCTACACCAGGGGTGTCAAACATGCGGCCCAGGGGCCAAATACCCCTGGACACCAAAGGGTCCAGTTCAGCCCCTGGGATGTTTTTACCAAGTGCCAAAATTGAATTGAATTAAGCAAAAAAAAAATGTAGTTTGAATTAAGGAAAAAAATATTGAATTAAGCACAAAAAAATCTTCAATTAAGTAAAAAAAAAATCTCAAATTTAGCAAAAAAAATCTTGAATTAAGCCAAAAAAAAAAAAAAAAAAAATCTAGAATTAACAACTTAATTTTTTGTCTTTGTTTTAGTGCAAAAAATAACATTAAATTATGGAAATATTTACATTTCCAAACTATCCTGTAAAACTAAAATGTGAATAACCTGAACAAATATGAACAACCTGAAATGTCTAAAGAAAATTAAGCACAATTTTAACAATTTTTCTGCCTGTTCCTCAGTGTTTATACAGTCCTCTGCAGTGGGGTCTGATCCTGGGTCAGTTCACGGTGGGGCCAAAGGGGCTGATTCACTGGACGCTCAGACCACAGACCACCTGCCATGTCCAAGCTTTGATCACACATATAATTATTTATTTCCAACACTGTAAAAAAAAAAAAAAAATCATGTTTTTACAGAAAAAAACTGGCAGCTGTGGTTTCCAGAATAATACTGTAAAAAACACACATAACTTTAAATATATTTACAGAGTAACATGCAGATTTAACATTTTAAACATGTCGATTTAACACTGGATTTAAAAGGTAAATGGACTGCACTTATTTAGCACATTTTCTACACCAGGGGTGTCAAACATGCGGCCCGGGGGCCAAATGCCCCTGGACACCAAAGGGTCCAGTTCAGCCCCTGGGATGTTTTTGCCAAGTGCCAAAATTCCACAGTTTTGAATTGAATTAAGCAAAAAAAAAAAAAATGTAGTCAGAATAAAGGAAAAAAATATTGAATTAAGCAAAAAAAAAAAAAAATCTTGAATTTAAGTTAAAAAAATTTTAAAAAAAATCTTCAATTAAACCAGAAAAAGTCTTCAATTAAGTAAAAAAAAAAATCTTCAGTTAAGCCAAAAAATCCAAAATTTAGCAAAAAATCTTGAATTAAGCCAAAAAAAAAAATCTTCAATTAAGTTAAGAAAAATCTTGAATTAAGCCAAACAAATATAGAATAAACAACTTTTTTTTTTCTTTGTTTTAGTGCAAAAAATAACATTAAATTATGAATATATTTACATTTCCAAACTATCCTGTAACACTAAAATGTGAATAACCTGAACAAATATGAACAACCTGAAATGTTTAAAGAAAATTAAGCACAATTTTAACAATTTTTCTGCCTGTTCCTCAGTGTTTATACAGTCCTCTGCAGTGGGGTCTGATCCTGGGTCAGTTCACGGTGGGGCCAAAGGGGCTGATTCACTGGACGCTCAGCCCACAGACCACCTGCCATGTCCAAGCTTTGATCAAACATATAATTATTTATTTCCAACACTGTAAAAAAAAAAAAAAAAAAAAAATCATGTTGTTTTTACAGAAAAAAACTGGCAGCTGTGGTTTCCAGCAAGGTTAACGAAAACTAACGAAATGACGAAAGCTAGAACTGTAAGAACATTTTTGTCGACTGAAATAAATAAAAACTATGATTAAAAGAAAAAAAACGATAATTAACTGAAACTATATGGTGTGTTTTAGGGATGTAACGATTACCGGTATAATGATAAACCTCGGTAAAATTGAAGACGGTTAGTATTACCATTTAAATTTTAATTATCACGATAACCGTGTTTGATTACCGCACTTTTAGGGGGAAAAAAAATGATGTAAAGATCTGCTTTTATTTCAAATATTTGAGTATAGTTTTAATTTATTAGCTTCGATCACACATATAATTATTTATTTCCAACACTGTAAAAAAAATCCTGTCGTTTTTACAGAAAAAAAACAAAAAACAAAAAACTGGCAGCTGTGGTTTCCAGAACAATACAGTAAAAAACACACACAGCTTTAAATATATTTACAGAGTAACATGTAGATTTAACATTTTAAACATGTCGATTTAACACTGGATTTAAAAGGTAAATTTCACATTTTCTACACCAGGGGTGTCAAACATGCAGCCCGGGGGCCAAATGCCCCTGGATACCAAAGGGTCCAGTTCAGCCCCTGGGATGTTTTTGCCAAGTGCCAAAATTCCACAGTCTTGAATTGAATTAATCAAAAAAAAAAATTAGTTTGAATTAAGGAAAAAAATATTGAATTAAGCACAAAAAAATCTTTAATTTAAGTAAAAAAAAAAAAAATCTTCAATTAAGCCAGAAAAATCTCAAATTTAGCAAAAAAATCGTGAATTAAGCCAAAAAAAAAAATAAAAAATCTGAAGTTAAAAAAAAAATCTTGAATTAAGCCAAACAAACATAGAATAAACAACTTATTATTTTTTCTTTGTTTTAGTGCAAAAAAATAACATTAAATTATGAAAATATTTGCATTTACAAACTATCCTGTAACACTAAAATGTGAATAACCTGAACAAATATGAACAACCTGAAATGTTTAAAGAAAATTAAGCGCAACTTTAACATTTTAAGGTAAATGGACGGCACTTATTTAGCACATTTCCTACACCAGGGGTGTCAAACATGCGGCCCGGGGGCCAAATGCCCCTGGACACCAAAAGGGTCTAGTTCGGCCCCTGGGATG
Organism: Sphaeramia orbicularis; assembly: GCF_902148855.1. NCBI lineage: Eukaryota > Metazoa > Chordata > Actinopteri > Kurtiformes > Apogonidae > Sphaeramia > Sphaeramia orbicularis. The sequence goes on from NC_043964.1 coordinate 9,855,273, forward strand.
TTTTTGCCAAGTGCCAAAATTCCACAGTCTTGAATTGAATTAAGCAAAAAAAAAAAATTTAGTTTGAATTAAGAAAAAAAATATTGAATTAAGCACAAAAAAAATATCTTCAATTTAAATAAAAACAATCTTCAATTTAAGTTAAAAAAAAAATCGTCAATTAAGTAAAAAAAAAAAAAAAAATCTTCAATTAAGCCAAAAAAATCTCAAATTTAGCAAAAAAAATCGTGAATTAAGCCAAAAAAAAAAATAAAAATCTGAAGTTAAAAAAAAAATCTTGAATTAAGCCAAACAAACATAGAATAAACAACTTATTATTTTTTCTTTGTTTTAGTGCAAAAAAATAACATTAAATTATGAAAATATTTGCATTTACAAACTATCCTGTAACACTAAAATGTGAATAACCTGAACAAATATGAACAACCTGAAATGTTTAAAGAAAATTAAGCGCAACTTTAACATTTTAAGGTAAATGGACGGCACTTATTTAGCACATTTCCTACACCAGGGGTGTCAAACATGTGGCCCGGGGGCCAAATGCCCCTGGACACCAAAGGGTCTAGTTCGGCCCCTGGGATGTTTTTGCCAAGTGCCAAAATTCCACAGTCTTGAATTGAATTAAGCAAAAAAAAAAAATTTAGTTTGAATTAAGAAAAAAAAATATTGAATTAAGCACAAAAAAAATATCTTCAATTTAAATAAAACAATCTTCAATTTAAGTTAAAAAAAAATCGTCAATTAAGTAAAAAAAAAAAAAAAATCTTCAATTAAGCCAAAAAAAATCGTTAGGGCGACACGGTGGTGCAGTGGTCAGCACTCGTGCCTCACAGACAGAAGGTCGTGGGTTCGATTCCAACACCAGTCGAAGGGGGGTGGGACCTTTCTGTGTGGAGTTTGCATGTTCTCCTCGTGTCTGCGTGGGTTCTCTCCGGGTACTCCGGCTTCCTCCCACCATCCAAACACATGCACTAATAGGTTAATTGGTTAATCTAAATGTGAGTGTGATTGTTTGTCTCTACATGTTCAGACCTGTGATGAACTGGTGACTCGTCCAGGGTGTACCCCGCCTTCGCCCCTCTGTAGCTGGGATAGGCTCCAGGCAACCCCCGTGACCCTAGTGAGGATAAAGTGGGCTCAGATAACACTGGTCTACAATTTTTTAGAAAGGATTTGCTTCAGACATTAAATGTGCTAAATGTTACGTATTTTAATAAGATTAATTGGAAAATAAATGACAAAAGTGCCAGTTTGCTGATGTTTTCAAGGTACATGATAAAGTGTTATTACACATATATATTGGTTTATGTACATTTATATGATAGTTTTAGAAATCTTCCACTAAATAGAACCTGTAAAGTGAATGTATTCTAATGTGCAGACAGTGTTTTGAAGTAGATCTTGTCGCTCTGAGACAAATATTCCTTTTGAGTCAAACCCATTCTCTCGTTAATTCTTGAATTTCACATTTTGACCCAAGGCTGTATCTTGGAAACTTCAGCCAAACCAACATTTTTGACTTGATTTTTCTTTATCAGTGACTCTCATGTGGTAAAATTTCATTACTTTTATTCTGGAAACATTTTCCTTGTAGATCAGTGTAATGAATGAATGAATGAATGAATGAATTAACCCTTTCATGCACAGTGGTCACTCCAGTGGACAGCTCTTCTACAGTTGTTCTCTTGTATATTCATGGATTTGTTGTTCTTTTCGTTTTTTTTTCTTTTTTTTTTTTTTTTTTTTTTTTTTTTTACACATATCTTCATTAAAGTTTTAAGACACTCCATATCTTTTCTGACATGAATTGGTAACATTATGTAGATCTCTCCTGAGCATAAACCCCCAGAATCACAAGCCCTCCCATAGTTTTCACACAGTTTATCAGTAAATACATGTTTCTGTGCAGTCAAAAATTAAACGTGCGGTGTCCAGCTGAGTGGATATTTTTACAACTTCATGAAAAATAGGTTCATACGAAATTTTTTTTTTTTTTCATTATTATTTTTTGCATATATATATATTTTTTTAATTATTATTTTTTGAACAATTTTTATTTATTTATTTATTTTTCAGAAGAAATTTTTCAATCACATTGTTTTTTTCATGCCTGAAGAGGAATAAAAACACTCAGGAAAAAATTTTGATTAAGGTTCTCATAATTCGTGCATGAAAGGGTTAATTGTTTACATCCCTACTTTGCGTTGTATTGTCACTTCCAGGTTTTTTATGTTGCAGTTTTACAACTTTTCGGTGTTAAATCCAGTCATTTTTTTTTTTTTTTTTTTTTACAGTGAACACATGAATTCTCTGTATTTTCGTTGTATTTTTTCCCCGACACGAACCGTGTTTTCCTCTCTTGTTTATCCGTTTGTTTCTCATTTCCTTTCCGAAACATATCTGTGTTTGCCGCTATCGCATGTTTCCTATGAACAGTTGTGTTTGTAATGCATCACAAGTGTTTCTCTGAAGACAACCCATCTGAGGTTTTTGACAGACTGTCTGTTCGGAACAAGAAAAGCAGGTTGGAATCAATAAGATTATTTTTGATATGCACAACGGTGCTTTGGACAGCAATTTGAGGGAAGTCCTGAAAAACACTAATAAACTTGAAGCCACGCTTTCAATAATTAAAACTGATTTTCTGTGAGAGAAAAACAGTTTGGAGGGAGCTGGAGAGGTGGAAGGCTTTGATACAGCCTAGAAGCCTTCATAAAAGTTTTAGATGTAGAGAGAGTAATTGACATTTTTCGCAAGTTGGCAGTCAGAAGCAGTTATGCTTTGCCAAGTGAGCCCTCAAGTTTGTGCGGTCAGTCTTTCTATTTCTCCCCCCCCCCCCTCCTCTCTGTATCTCTATCCTTTTCTTTCTCACACATACACACACATACTTTCTGACCAGTGTGTTTTCGGTTTGATCTGTTTTATGGATTTCTCTCGCCGCTCAGTTGAAGAATTCAATTAATTGAACCACGCCGTGAAATATCTATCAGATCAGGATACAGTCATTTTTCAGAGTATGGACCATGCAGTATTTATATCTGCATGATGCATGGAGTGCAAAACATAAACTACGGTAGAACACTTGATTTATAGACATATCTGCCTGATTTATCTATACTGCTACACACACACATTAAGCCAGGCACTTAAAGTGATGAAGCAGTTGGCCAGGTACTTGTGTTTTCAAAGCCCGGGGGCAGTGGGACGCACTACTATGTACCGTGACACATGTCTCAGCTGTACACTTGTCGTTTTGCCCTGCGACGCCCCTGTTTGTGTAGCCTTCAGGGCATTTGGAATGGCCCGTTTATGCTAAACTCCAACAACAGATGCTTTTGTGCGCCGCTTTAAAGCACCAATTTCCCCACATATATGTTTTCTAAAAGTAAGGTGAGGTTGTTAAAGAGATACTGATGGCCGGTGGCAGACGGCGTTAGCCCGTTTCATAGTTCTGTCTAAGAACGTTGTGCTTGAGAGAGCAAGAACACAGAGACACTGAGAGAGTGTCCATCACCAGAGCTAGTGTAACAGGGTCAATTATGTCGCAGCAGTGTGGGTTTGGAAATTGTGTATTGTTGTAATTATACAAAATCTGGTCATTTTCTTTTCATTTGTTTTGGTTAATACAGAGGTGTCAAAGTCATTTCAGATAAATTTGATCTGAAGTGGGCCGAACCAGAAAAATAATAACATAATAATATATAAATAATGACAACTCCAAATTTTTTGTCTTTGTTTTAGTGTAAAAAAAACATTAAATTATGAAAATACTTACTTTTATGAACTAGCCAAAAAACAAAAAAAAAAAAAAACAAAAAAAAAAAAGAAATTTAAATTAAAAACTGTAAGAAAATTTAGTGCAATTTTAACAATATTATTCCTCAACTTCTCATTTGTCCATGTGCATTATGGATCAGATCTACAAAGACACTAAACACTGAGGAACAGGCAGAAAAACTGTTAAAATTGTGCTTAATTTTCTTTAGACATTTCAGGTTGTTCATATTTGTTCAGGTTATTCACATTTTATTGTTACAGGATAGTTTGTAAATGTAAATATTTTCATAATTTAATGTTATTGTTTGCACTAAAACAAAGCAAAAAAAAAAAAAAGTTGTTAATTTTACATCTTTTTTGGCTTAATTCCAGATTTTTTTTAACTTAATTATAGATTTTTTTTTTTTTTTTGGCTTAATTGAAGATTTTTTTTTTTTTACTTAATTGAAGATTTTTTTTGGCTTAATTCAAGGTTTTTTTTTTAATTAATTGAAGATTTTTTTTGGCTTAATTCAAGATTTTTTTTTTAACTTAATTGAAGATTTTTTTTTCGGCTTAATTAAATATTTTTTTACTTAATTGAAGTTTTTTTTTTTTTTTTTTTTTTTTTTTACTTAATTGAAGATTTTTTTTTTTTTTTTTTACTTAATTGGAGATTTTTTTTTTTTTTTTTTGGCTTAATTCAAGATTTTTTCCTTAATGTACCGTGACACATGTCTCAGCTGTACACTTGTCGTTTTGCCCTGCGACGCCCCTGTTTGTGTAGCCTTCAGGGCATTTGGAATGGCCCATTTATGCTAAACTCCAACAACAGATGCTTTTGTGCGCCGCTTTAAAGCACCAGTTTCCCCACATATATGTTTTCTAAAAGTAAGGTGAGGTTGTTAAAGAGATACTGATGGCCGGTGGCAGACGGCGTTAGCCCGTTTCATAGTTCTGTCTAAGAACGTTGTGCTTGAGAGAGCAAGAACACAGAGACACTGAGAGAGTGTCCATCACCAGAGCTAGTGTAACAGGGTCAATTATGTCGCAGCAGTGTGGGTTTGGAAATTGTGTATTGTTGTAATTATACAAAATCTGGTCATTTTGTTTTCATTTGTTTTGGTTAATACAGAGGTGTCAAAGTCATTTCAGCTAAATTTGATCTGAAGTGGGCCGAACCAGAAAAATAATAACATAATAATATTTAAATAATGACAACTCCAAATTTTTTGTCTTTGTTTTAGTGTAAAAAAAAACAAACAACATTAAATTATGAAAATACTTACTTTTATGAACTAGCCAAAAAACAAAAACAAAAAAAAAAAAAAAAAAAAAAAAACTGAAATTTAAATTAAAAACTGTAAGAAAATTTAATGCAATTTTAACAATATTATTCCTCAACTTCTCATTTGTCCATGTGCATTATGGATCAGATCTACAAAGACACTAAACACTGAGGAACAGGCAGAAAAACTGTTAAAATTGTGCTTAATTTTCTTTAGACATTTCAGGTTGTTCATATTTGTTCAGGTTATTCACATTTTATTGTTACAGGATAGTTTGTAAATGTAAATATTTTCATAATTTAATGTTATTGTTTGCACTAAAACAAAGCAAAAAAAAAAAAAAAGTTGTTAATTTTACATCTTTTTTGGCTTAATTCCAGATTTTTTTTAACTTAATTATAGATTTTTTTTTTTTTTTGGCTTAATTGAAGATTTTTTTTTTTTTTACTTAATTGAAGATTTTTTTTGGCTTAATTCAAGGTTTTTTTTTTAATTAATTGAAGATTTTTTTTTGGCTTAATTCAAGATTTTTTTTTTAACTTAATTGAAGATTTTTTTTTCGGCTTAATTAAATATTTTTTTACTTAATTGAAGTTTTTTTTTTTTTTTTTTTTTTTTTTTTACTTAATTGGAGATTTTTTTTTTTTTTTTTGGCTTAATTCAAGATTTTTTCCTTAATGTACCGTGACACATGTCTCAGCTGTACACTTGTCGTTTTGCCCTGCGACGCCCCTGTTTGTGTAGCCTTCAGGGCATTTGGAATGGCCCATTTATGCTAAACTCCAACAACAGATGCTTTTGTGCGCCGCTTTAAAGCACCAGTTTCCCCACATATATGTTTTCTGCAAAGTAAGGTGAGGTTGTTAAAGAGATACTGATGGCCGGTGGCAGACGGCGTTAGCCCGTTTCATAGTTCTCTCAGGGGTCATATTCAGCTGAATTTGATCTGCAGTGGGCCGGACCAGAAAAATAATAACATAATAATACATAAATAATGACAGCTACAAATTTTTTGTCTTTGTTTTAGTGTAAAAAACCCATTAAATTATGAAAATACTTACTTTTATAAACTATCCCCCCAAAAAAAATTGAAAAAAAATTGAAAAAAACTGAAATTTAAATTAAAAACTATAAGAAAATTTAGTGCAATTTTAACAATATTATTCCTCAACTTCTCATTTGTCCATGTGCATTATGGATCAGATCTACAAAGACACTAAACACTGAGGAACAGGCAGAAAAGAGTTCAAATTGGGCTAAATTTTCTTTAAACATTTCAGGTTGTTCATATCTGTTCAGGTTATTCACATTTTAGTGTTACAGGATAGTTTGTAAATGTAAATATTTTCATAATTTAATGTTATTTTTTGCACTAAAATAAAGAAAAAAAAAATTAAAGTTATTTTACATTTGACATGTAAAATCACAGTCTGTTTTTGTCATTTCATTGATATTTTCCTGCATCTTAAAAATACAGGAAAAATCTGTAAAATAAACTGAAAATGCCGTTAAAATACAGATTTTTTTTTTTTTTTTTTGCAGTGTACAAGAAGTACAAGACACCCCTGTCTGAAGACATTTCAGGTTGTTCATATTTGTTCAGGTTATTTACATTTTTTTGTGAAATTACACTTAGTTTTAGTGTAACTACATGAAAATATTTACATTTACAAAGAGAAACATTTGGAGTTGTCATTGTCAAAATTCTGTTAAAATACAGATTTTTTTTTTTTTTTTTTTTTTTTTTTTTTACAATGTACAGGAAGTAGTATATTATTAATTACGGGATTTCTAACACTTCTAAATGAGATATGCGCGACAACCGGTAACCGGATCCACCAGACTTCCGACATTATCTCCTATTTATCGAAAGTCGCTGAAGTCGTCAGTTCACCGCTAGGCATCAATGTATCAATAAATCAGCGATCACGCTGGGCGGTCCCGACTTCTATAGCTTCCCACCGCCCTGACACACTTTTATATACTCTGTTTTATTCACTTTTTATGTGCTGGGTTAATGTATTTTATTGAGCTAGTTTTTTTTTTTTTTTTTTTTTTTTACAGTATTAAACTTTAAATTAACAGTTTATTCTCATGAATAGAAAAGAAATATTTGTGAAATTATGATACATTTGAAAATGTATTTTAACTGTATTTTTCTTTGAAAAAAGAAAAAAAAAATCTTTTAAAAATGGAAATTTTATGGTTATTCACAGTTCCAGTTTTTTGTGTTATTTTACATTTGACATGTAAAATCACAGTCTGTTTTTGTCATTTCATTGATATTTTCCTGCATCTTAAAAATACAGGAAAAAAAATCTGTAAAATAAACTGAAAATTCCGGTAAAATACAGAATTTTTTTTTTTTTTTTTCGCAGTGTACAGAAAGTAGTATATAATTAATTTGATTGTCAATACACACATGTGGGACGGCACACGGCACAACAAGTCGATATAAAAACGCAGAATTTTACTTTTTCACTTAAAAACATAGAGAAAACTTTGGAAATGACATTATTTGTAAGTTCTTATCCTATAATTTATATTATTTTACTGGTCCGGCCCACTTTCCGTCAGACTTCCGACATTATCTCCTATTTATCGAAAGTCGCTGAAGTCGTCAGTTCACCGCTAGGCATCAATGTATCAATAAATCAGCGATCACTCTGGGCGGTCCCGACTTCTATAGCTTCCCACCGCCCTGACACACTTTTATATACTCTGTTTTATTCACTTTTTATGTGCTGGGTTGATGTATTTTATTAAGAATTTTTTTTTTTTTTTTTTTTTTTTTTTTTTACAGTATTAAACTTTAAATTAACAGTTTATTCTCATAAATAGAAAAGAAATATTTGTGAAATTATGATACATTTGAAAATGTATTTTAACTGTATTTTTCTGTGAAAAAAGAAAAAAAAATTCTTTTGAAAAATGGAAATTTTATGGTTATTCACAGTTACAGTTTTTCATGTTATTTTACATTTGACCTGTAAAATCAGTCTGTTTTTGTCATTTCATTGATATTTTCCTGCATCTTAAAAATACAGGAAAAAAAATCTGTAAAATAAACTGAAAATTCCGGTAAAATACAGAATTTTTTTTTTTTTTTTTCGCAGTGTACAGAAAGTAGTATATAATTAATTTGATTGTCAATACACACATGTGGGACGGCACACGGCACAACAAGTCGATATAAAAACGCAGAATTTTACTTTTTCACTTAAAAACATAGAGAAAACTTTGGAAATGACATTATTTGTAAGTTCTTATCCTATAATTTATATTATTTTACTGGTCCGGCCCACTTTCCGTCAGACTTCCGACATTATCTCCTATTTATCGAAAGTCGCTGAAGTCGTCAGTTCACCGCTAGGCATCAATGTATCAATAAATCAGCGATCACTCTGGGCGGTCCCGACTTCTATAGCTTCCCACCGCCCTGACACACTTTTATATACTCTGTTTTATTCACTTTTTATGTGCTGGGTTGATGTATTTTATTAAGAATTTTTTTTTTTTTTTTTTTTTTTTTTTACAGTATTAAACTTTAAATTAACAGTTTATTCTCATAAATAGAAAAGAAATATTTGTGAAATTATGATACATTTGAAAATGTATTTTAACTGTATTTTTCTGTGAAAAAAGAAAAAAAAATTCTTTTGAAAAATGGAAATTTTATGGTTATTCACAGTTACAGTTTTTCATGTTATTTTACATTTGACCTGTAAAATCAGTCTGTTTTTGTCATTTCATTGATATTTTCCTGCATCTTAAAAATACAGGAAAAAAAATCTGTAAAATAAACTGAAAATTCCGGTAAAATACAGAATTTTTTTTTTTTTTTTCGCAGTGTACAGAAAGTAGTATATAATTAATTTGATTGTCAATACACACATGTGGGACGGCACACGGCACAACAAGTCGATATAAAAACGCAGAATTTTACTTTTTCACTTAAAAACATAGAGAAAACTTTGGAAATGACATTATTTGTAAGTTCTTATCCTATAATTTATATTATTTTACTGGTCCGGCCCACTTTCCGTCAGACTTCCGACATTATCTCCTATTTATCGAAAGTCGCTGAAGTCGTCAGTTCACCGCTAGGCATCAATGTATCAATACATCAGCGATCACTCTGGGCGGTCCCGACTTCTATAGCTTCCCACCGCCCTGACACACTTTTATATACTCTGTTTTATTCACTTTTTATGTGCTGGGTTGATGTATTTTATTAAGAATTTTTTTTTTTTTTTTTTTTTTTTTTACAGTATTAAACTTTAAATTAACAGTTTATTCTCATGAATAGAAAAGAAATATTTGTGAAATTATGATACATTTGAAAAT
>NC_043964.1:9869664-9937164 GCF_902148855.1 Sphaeramia orbicularis
TCCCCACCTGCATATTCTACTGTTGTCTCAGGAACACAAAGACTATTTTCAGGCAGCCAATCCACACAAGGGTGGAAAAAACTGCAGCCCTGCATGCCCCTAAAAGCCTTCATGACTTTTTAATCGGTGGCTCAGGGCTCTGCGTCCGGCGGTTGGAGAGTGGACCCCACCGCCGGAGCTCCACTCCACAGAGGGATCAAATCCCCCCCGCTTGAGTCTCGGGCCTGTCAAAGCAGTCAGGCATGGAGCGAGCGGATGGGTGGCATCTGAAGGTGAGAGAGGCGGAAAGAGAGACAAAGTTGGCAGTAGAAAAAAGCAGTTTTCCGTGGAGAGAGGGGGGAAAACCAGGAGGGAATGTTTGTAAAGGGAGAAAGAATTTATATGAAACTGCTGAGAGAAGGAATAGCCCTGCACCGAAATAGCAATTTCAGAGGTGAGAAAGAGTTTGTTCAGTGGAGTTGTAAGAAAAAAAAAAAAAAAAAAAAAATAGTGATGTATTTGTGTGTATGTGTGTGTTTGGTACATTCAGTAGGGGCAACAGAGCATTTGGAAGTGATGGATTGTTACAGCATACCAAACAGAGTGGGAAAGGTGGGTGGTGGATTTTATTGGAGAGCTGGAAAAGGTTTTGTGATGAATAATAGTCATGAGTGAATTGGTCATTGTCAGAACCCTCCAGAGCCTATTGAATCAGCAAAGCTAGGGTTTTTACAATGAGCTTCAACCATGAAGATCAGCCCGTTGGATCGTAATAGATGGAAAGTGAGTTGATGGAGGCAGCAGGTACAAAGATGAGGCGAGGCTCTCACTGCTGGAGCGGCGTTTGTCTGTGGGGAAATGGGCCACGGGAGAGACCTGTGTGTTCCTCCCACACACACACTGAGGAGAGATCACAGAACAATATGGGTGGATTTGATGATCGCGTACTGGCGTGTGAACCTACACATACACCTCATATCCACACATGTATGCAGAAAAGAGAGGAAAGTAAACATGCTGCACGAGTAGCATGCAGGCTAATGATGCCCTGTTGACCCATCGCTAATGATGCCCCTCAACTCAGCCAGGAACACGATGGGCTTTGATCTGCCTGTCATTAAGGGACTGCAGAGAACAGGCACGTCTCTTTAATCTGACGAAGAATTTGAATATACATGGATCATGTCGCCGCAGAGACGCACGCACACACATGCAGAGATTCACAAGTACGCATCCACGTGAAGGAATACTCCAACACGCCAGTGGTTTTTCAAACCGTGGGGTCGGCTGGAATTTCTAGTCATTGATAAAAACAGAAATACAAATAAAAAAGTACTATGAATGAATGAATGAATGAATTTATTTTTGGTTTTACATCAATCATTATACTCAGTACATTAATCGTAATAAACATAAAAACCAGAAAAGGACTAGGCTACAAGCAAAAGCTTTTTTTTTTTTGCCTGTCGTTTTCAACCAGTGTTCTCACAGACTGCAAGAGAAGTTCGGCTTCCCCTAAAATTACTGAAATTAAGCCTTTCATACATACTGGTCACTCCAGTGGACAGCTATTCTATAGATGTTCTCTTGTATATTCATGGATTTTGTTGTTCTTTTCGTTATTTTTTTTTTTAACACATATCTTTATTAAAGTTGTAAGACACTACATATCTTTTTGTCATGAACTGGTAACATTATGTAGATGTCTCCTGAGGATAAACCCCCAGAGTCACAAGCCCACCCCATAGTTTTCACATAGTTTATCAGTAAATACATGTTTCTGTGCATCAAAAATTAAACGTGTGGTGTCCAGCTGAGTGGACATTTTTGCAACTTAATGAAAAATAGGTTCATAAGATTTTTTTTTTATTTATTTTTTTTATGTATTTTTGAATTTTTTAAATTATTTTTATTTTATTACCTCCGCCAAGGAGGTTATGTTTTTGCCAGGGTTTGTTTGTTTGTCTGTCTGTTAGTGTGCAACATAACTCAAAAAGTTTTGGACAGATTTTGATGAAATTTTCAGGGTTTGTTGGAAATGGGATAAGGAAGAAATGGTTACATTTTGGTGGTGATCGGGGGTGGGGGGGGGCCCACGGCGGGGGGGCGCAGACCAGAAAATTTCATCCAAATCTGTCCATAACTTTTTGAGTTATGTTGCACACTAACGGACAGACAGACAGACAGACAAACAAACCCTGGCAAAAACATAACCTCCTTGGCGGGGGGGGGCCCACGGGGGGGGCCACAGATCAGCCTTGGTGGAGGTCTGCGCTCTCCGAGTGCTTCTAGTTACCTCCGCCAAGGAGGTTATGTTTTTGCCAGGGTTTGTTTGTCTGTTTGTTTGTCTGTCCGTTAGTGTGCAACAGAACTCAAAAAGTTATGGACAGATTTGGATGAAATTTTCAGGGTTTGTTGGAAATGGGATAAGGAAGAAATGATTAAATTTTGGTGGTGATCGGGGGTGGGGGGGCCCACGGGGGGGGGGGGGCCACTGATCAGCCTTAGCAGAGGTCTGCGCTCTCCGAGTGCTTCTAGTTTTATTTATTTATTTTTTTTTATTTTTCAGAGGAAATTTTTCAATGGCATTGTTTTTTTCATGCCTAAAGAGGAATAAAAACACTCAAGAAAAAATTTTGATTAAGGTTCTCATAATTCGTGCATGAAAGGGTGAAATGGTTAAATCTGTTCGGTTGTGTTGACATTTCATTGACTCCAAATGTGTTAGAACACGTTCATCTCACAGACGAGTTCGTTCAGAATCAGCTTTATCACAAACCAACAGACTGGATGTTGTTCACTTCTCCTCCATTCTCGTGTCTCTGTTTTCTCATTCGATCTCTGCTCAGTGCATTTGTCCGTAGACGTTCAGCGTCCATGCACTTCAATGGGACTGAGTGGAACAGGTTTTTTCATTGCCTCAAAACTGGACAGTAATTGGATAAATGCCACAATGTTGTCCCGCCTCCAGATGCTCGGCATCTCTGGGGGTGAATGGAGCTGTGGGCGGAGCTCGGCCGGGCTGGATGCCGGGCTTCCACGTGCTGATTGGAGGATCAGTTGAAAGGCTGAATCCCGTTTGATTGACAGATATTTTCAGATCTCCTTCACTGACACAGTTCAGTTTAACATGTCGCACATTCTGCTGTGAAATCAGAGGAACCACTACGAAATTACTCGTTCATTTCTTGCACTGTAAATAAAACACACTCATTGTACTTCCTTGTTTCAATTTGACATAATTTCAGCGTTTTCTTGTTTACTTGGTACGATAAGGTCACTGACCATTTTCTTAAAAAGGAACGCAGGGCCGAGTTTATGTTTAAATAACTTGAGCATTTTTTTACATAAGCCGACAATGAGCTTCACCTGTCTGACAGACGAGCAGCCGCCACTGTTTTCAACTAATACACAGCTTACATCAACTGAAATGTGTACAGCATCCAGCATTCACACCATAATAAAAATAGTAAAAAAAAAAAAGAAATGACAACAACAGCTAAAACATATCTACCATCTCAATTCAATATTTCTGAATGATTTTAAACTTGAGGCACTTTTTTTTTTTAACTTCACTTCGCTTTACGAATAAAAAAAAATATGGTGAGTTGAGAGAGACAATCACAATATATAAAAGACAAACTGTGAAGCTGAAACTGAAGCACCGCGATACTGTTTATCTGTCAGATGCTCATTGTGGTGGGTTTAACCCTTAAGGGTCTGAGCCTATTTTGGATGTTTTTTAGTACTTTTGATTTTACCTTTACATACTATATAAAGAAATGTTTATTATACCCATGTTTGGTATCTTTTTTTTCAGCACAACTTCATTTATGTCATCTGCCTATTATTTTTTCACTTTAACCTACTATATCAACACAAAAAGAAAAAAAAAAAATACACAGTCTAAAAAGGTTGGAAACCACTGATCTACACGCATATACACCAAGGTTATAATAGTTTTGGATTTTTCTTTATAGTTTAGTTTTATTTAGTTTTGACTTTTTTTTTCTCTAATTCAGTTAGTTTTAATTAGTTTTTAGAGCAGGTTTGCTAGTTTTTATTAGTTTTCGTCATTTTCTAAATGCTTAGTTTTAGTATTAATTTTAGTTTTGTCGTATCTTTTCTCTTCTTCGCCATCGTATTCAAATAAATCCCAGACAGGACTCTGCTGCTTTCTCCCAATTTTAGTCAAACCCTAACTCCATAGGTTTTACTAGTGAATCAATGTTGTAGAAGATGACAGTGTTTCCATGGTAACTACAGAGCCTCTAAATGTCCAAATGGGTCACTTATTTTCTAAATTGTTCATTTTGTTTTTAGCTGTTTTGTTTATTTTTCTACATTTTCTTGCCTGTTTCATTATTTTTTTTTCCTTTAATTGTGTTCATCTTGTGGTTTCTTTTGTTCATTTTACTTATTTTGTTGATTTATTATTCTTTTTTGTTCATTTTATTCATTATTTTGGCTGTTTTTATTCATTTTGTTGCATATTGGATCCTTTTAGCTTTATCTTAGTACACATTTTTCATTTCGTTTTATATTTTTTCCCACATTATTTATTATTTAGTAGGTGGCTTTTATTTTTATACATTTTTGTTAATTTTATTTAATAATACATATAAATCCACTGTATCTATCCACTATCATTGATCCAACTCCATGGGTTTTTACTGGTGAATCAATGTTGTAGAAGATGACAGTGTTTCCATGGTAACTACGGAGACTCTGAACATCCAAATGGGTCACTTATTTTCTAAATTGTTCATTTTATTAGCTGTTTTGTTTATTTTTCTACATTTTCTTGCCTGTTTCATTATTTTTTTTTCCTTTAATTGTGTTCATCTTGTGGTTTCTTTTGTTCATTTTACTTATTTTGTTGATTTATTATTATTTTTTTGTTCATTTTATTCATTATTTTGGCTGTTTTTATTAATTTTGTTGCATATTGGATCCTTTTAGCTTTATTTTAGTACATGTTTTTCATTTTGTTTTATATTTTTTCCCCACATTATTTATTATTTAGTAGATGTTTTTTTTTTTTTTTTTTTTAATAGATTTTTGTTAATTTTATTTAATAATGCATATAAACCCAGTATATCTATCCACTATCATTGATCCAACTCCATGGGTTTTTACTGGTGAATCAATGTTGTAGAAGATGACAGTGTTTCCACGGTAACTACAGAGCCTCTAAATGTCCAAATGGGTCACTTATTTTCTAAATTGTTCATTTTGTTTTTAGCTGTTTTGTTTATTTTTCTACATTTTCTTGCCTGTTTCATTATTTGTTTTTCTTTAATTGTGTTCATCTTGTGGTTTCTTTTGTTCATTTTACTTATTTTGTCGATTTATTATTCTTTTTTGTTCATTTTATTCATTATTTTGGCTGTTTTTATTAATTTTGTTGCATATTTGATCCTTTTAGCTTTATTTTAGTACGTTTTTCATTAAATTGTATATTTTTTCCCACATTATTTATTATTTAGTAGATGTTCTTTTTATACATTTTTGTTAATTTTATTTAATAATACACATAAACCCAGTGTATCTATCCACTGTCATTGATCCAACTCCATGGGTTTTACTGGTGAATCAATGTTGTAGAAGATGACAGTGTTTCCATGGTAACTACGGAGACTCTGAACATCCAAATGGGTCACTTATTTTGTAAATTGTTCATTTTATTAGCTGTTTTGTTTATTTTTCTACATTTTCTTGCCTGTTTCATTATTTGTTTTTCTTTAATTGTGTTCATCTTGTGGTTTATTTTGTTCATTTTACTTATTTTGTTGATTTATGATTCTCTTTTTGTTCCTTTTATTCATTTTTTTGGCTGTTTTTATTAATTTTGTTGCATATTTGATCCTTTTAGCTTTATTTTAGTACATGTTTTTCATTTCGTTTTATATTTTTTTCCCCACATTATTTATTATTTAGTAGGTGTTTTTTTTTTTTTTTTATATACATTTTTGTTAATTTTATTTAATAATACATATAAACCCAGTGTGTCTATCCACTATCATTGATCCAACTCCATGGGTTCTACTGGTGAATCAATGTTGTAGAAGATGACAGTGTTTCCATGGTAACTACAGACCCTCTAAAACATCCAAATGGGTCACTTATTTTCTAAATTGTTCATTTTGTTAGCTGTTTTGTTTATTTTTCTACATTTTCTTGCCTGTTTCATTATTTTTTTCTTTAATTGTCATCATTTTGTGGTTTATTTTGTTCATTTTAGTTATTTTGTTGATTTATTATTCTTTTTTGTGCATTTTATTCATTATTTTGGCTGTTTTTATTCATTTTGTTGCGTATTGGATCCTTTTAGCTTTATTTTAGTACATGTTTTTCATTTTGTTTTATATTTTTTTCCCCACATTATTTATTATTTAGTAGGTGTTTTTTTTTTTTTTTTTTTTTTAATAGATTTTTGTTAATTTTATTTAATAATACATATAAACCCAGTGTATCTATCCACTATCATTGATCCAACTCCATGGGTTTTTACTGGTGAATCAATGTTGTAGAAGATGACGGTGTTTCCACGGTAACTACGGAGCCTCTAAACATCCAAATGGGTCACTTATTTTCTAAATTGTTCATTTTATTAGCTGTTTTGTTTATTTTTCTACATTTTCTTGCCTGTTTCATTATTTTTTTCTTTAATTGTCATCATTTTGTGGTTTATTTTGTTCATTTTAGTTATTTTGTTGATTTATTATTCTTTTTTGTGCATTTTATTCATTATTTTGGCTGTTTTTATTAATTTTGTTGCGTATTGGATCCTTTTAGCTTTATTTTAGTACATGTTTTTCATTTTGTTTTATATTTTTTTCCCCACATTATTTATTATTTAGTAGGTGTTTTTTTTTTTTTGTTTTTTTTTTGTTTTTTTATAGATTTTTGTAAATTTTATTTAATAATACATATAAACCCAGTGTATCTATCCACTATCATTGATCCAACTCCATGGGTTTTTACTGGTGAATCAATGTTGTAGAAGATGACAGTGTTTCCACGGTAACTACGGAGCCTCTAAACATCCAAATGGGTCACTTATTTTCTAAATTGTTCATTTTATTAGCTGTTTTGTTTGTTTTTCTACATTTTCTTGCCTGTTTCATTATTTTTTTTTTCTTTAATTGTGGTCATTTTGTGGTTTATTTTGTTCATTTTACTTATTTTGTCTATTTATTATTCTTTCTCCATGGGTTTTTACTGGTGAATCAAATTTGTAGAAGATGACAGTGTTTCCATGGTAACTACGGAGACTCTGAACGTCCAAATGGGTTATATCTGACGACCATGAAAAGATGACAAACTGTATTTTACACCAATTATTTAGCAGTAATCTCAACCTGGCTTTTCTGCCTAATAATATACATTATATAGACTAAACGTCGTCTAAAATTAACATTTATTTGCAACATAGCATAGCAAACTATTACAGGATCAAAAACAAATTAATTTTAGCAAAAAAAAAAAAAAAAAGTCTGGGGGTCGCCGGAAATTTGTGATGTTAAAATGGGGTCACGAGTCGAAAAAAGGTCAGAAACCACTGCTCTACATGCGTATACACTCAAAAACGGCACCAACACGTGTGTACATAAAGAACAACAATGACGCGGTGACATTCCCGACCACATCCATAAACATATAGGGCAGTAAAAAAAACAACCTTGAATCCTTGACAGAGATTAAACATGTCATTTACTTGCTGTGGAAAAAGGAGCAGAAGCGTAATAAATAAAACAGATGATTTATTAATATCCGGAGTTGTAATCCACTGCATTATATGTGTATTAAAGCACATTACTTAGCATGGCGTTGAGAGAGTTAAAGTGCTTCTAATAAAATTCTTAAGTGCCTACAGGCGTTTTCAAAAGCACCGGCAGATCTCTGGGCTGCATCTCTCAGTGTCTCACTAATGGGACTGATGTAAATATGTTCATTTGTGAATCTTCCCTCCAATTTAGCACTGCTCATATTGTAGATGAAGATTATCCAGGGATTATGAGATTTGAAAAAAAAAAAAAAAAAAACACCATTTGATGTGTATTTATGCGCGGCTTATAGATGTAGTAATATGGAATTAGGTCCCATCATGGGTGGAAAATACAAATGTGAAAAAAAAAAAGAAAAAAAGTGTCACTCCCATTCCCCCCCACCCCCCCTTCCCCCCATATCTGGCTTCTTGTCAGGTTGTCATCGGGTGATATTCATTTTGCAAAAGTAGAAATTTAACAGACGTTTATGATGCAAATCTGAGGCTATAACTCTGTGTGGTGTTGAGGGCACATTAAGCCTTCAAATCACTCATGTCGTTGCTTGGGCGTGTGTAACATTATGCCATATTCGCTTGATCGTTCGCGCATATTTCAATGCACGATCGCAGCCAACAACAGTCATTGCCTCCGCTTTTGTAGGTCCTCAGAGGCACAGAAAGTTCACTGAATTACCAACATTATTTTTTTTTACGCTGCTGTGTTAAGAGCAGTGGTGGGAACATTTCAATAACAGAGCAGGTACAAAAAAAACCACACGCTCTGAATACATTAACCTGATGGGCGATGGTTTTCCTGTTTAAATTTATGTAATTTCTAACTATAACCTCCAGGATATACCTGACATAGTGTGAGGACTAAAATTGCTGTGGTTGTAATTTCCTTCTTTTTTTTTGTTTCATGTAAAGAGCTCTTGAATATGTATAAGTCAGTGTCAAAAAATAAAGCTAACCTTGGTTTTTACTTTCGCAGATTCCAAACTTCTTTACACCTTTGCCAATGTACGCTTCACATTCTCTTGCATATAAAATATGGACATGCTGGGATGGAAAGTACGGTGGCCCAGAGGTGCAGCAGCCCAAAAAACTGTCCACTATAATACTATCCACTATAATATAATATACATATATGTATATATATATATATATATATATATATATATATATATATATATATATATATATATATATATATATATATACAACGGCCCAAAAAACTATCTAGTGTAAGAAAAAAAATTAGAACAGCCCAAAAAATTATCCAGTATACGAAAAAAAACAGGGGCTATACTGTTTTTTTTCTTATAGTGGATAATTTTTTGGGCTGTTCTGTTTTTTTTCTTATAGTGGATATTTTTTTGGGCTGTTCTCTTTTTTTTTCTTATAGTGGATAATTTTTTGGGATTTTTTTTTTTCTTGTAGTGGATAATTTTTTGGGCTTTTTTTTTCTTATACTGGATATTTTTTTGGGCTGTTCTCTTTTTTTTCTTATAGTGGATAATTTTTTGGGCTTTTTTTTTTCTTGTAGTGGATAATTTTTTGGGCTTTTTTTTTCTTACAGTGGATACGTTTTTGGGCTGTTCTCTTTTTTTTTCTTACAGTGGATAATTTTTGGGCTGTTTTTTTTTTTTTTTTTTTTTTTTTTCTTATAGTGGATAATTTTTTGGGCTGTACTGTTTTTTTTCTTATAGTGAATAATTTGTTGGGTTGTTGTCTTTTTTTTTCTTATAGTGGATAATTTTATGGGCTGTTCTCTTTTTTTCTTATAGTGGATAATTTTTTTGGGCTGTACTCTTTTTTTTCTTATAGTGCATAATTTGTTGGGCTGTACTCTTTTTTTTTTTTTTTTCTTATAGTAGATATTTTTGGGCTGTACTCTTTTTTTTCTTATAGTGGATAATTTTTTGGGCTGTACTCTTTTTTTTCTTATAGTGGATATTTTTTGGGCTGTACTCTTTTTTTTCTTATAGTGGATATTTGTTTGGGCTGTACTCTTTTTTTTCTTATAGTGGATATTTGTTTGGGCTGTACTCTTTTTTTTCTTATAGTGGATATTTGTTTGGGCTGTACTCTTTTTTTTCTTATAGTGGATATTTTTTGGGCTGTACTCTTTTTTTTCTTATAGTGGATATTTGTTTGGGCTGTACTCTTTTTTTTCTTATAGTGGATATTTGTTTGGGCTGTACTCTTTTTTTCTTATAGTGGATATTTGTTTGGGCTGTACTCTTTTTTTTCTTATAGTGGATATTTGTTTGGGCTGTACTCTTTTTTTTTTCTTATAGTGGATATTTGTTTGGGCTGTACTCTTTTTTTTTTATAGTGGATATTTTTTGGGCTGTACTCTTTTTTTTCTTATAGTGGATATTTGTTTGGGCTGTACTCTTTTTTTTTTCTTATAGTGGATATTTGTTTGGGCTGTACTCTTTTTTTTCTTATAGTGGATATTTTTTGGGCTGTACTCTTTTTTTTCTTATAGTGGATATTTTTTGGGCTGTACTCTTTTTTTTTTCTTATAGTGGATATTTGTTTGGGCTGTACTCTTTTTTTCTTATAGTGGATATTTTTTGGGCTGTACTCTTTTTTTTCTTATAGTGGATATTTTTTGGGCTGTACTCTTTTTTTTTCTTATAGTTGATAATTTTTTGGGCTGTTGCACCTCTGGGCCACCGTAGGAAAGAGTTGGAGTCGGAGGCTTATATCCACGATAGGACAGGGTGGATTTTTTTCCCCCTGTAGCAAGGTTTTTAATCTTTTCTCTCAACTGGAATGAAAGAAAACAACCCTGCCAACATCGCCGCAGCAACACTGGGAGTAATGTCAGCCCAAGAGAAAGCTTAAGAATATAATTAGAAAAACATCATCAACCTCATATTTTAAATAGCATTGTTGGCACGGCATTCCAAGCTGCAGTTTGGGCCTATGGAATGATAACTATTGATCAAGTGCTATATGGTTTTTCTTGTAAGGCAGCTCTCAGTTGTTTTGATTAGAATTACGGTCTTTGAATTTAGGAAATTGGTGGTTTTAAATGCACCATGTTTTTGTTTTGTTTTTTTTTTTGAACAAATTGCAGGCTTCAGACAGATAATTAAAATATTACATTTAAGGCGACACTGGCTTAAAGCTTATTTCTCCAAACATGAGGCAACGGTGGGATACACCCTGAACGCATCAGCATTTCATAGAGACACAAAGTCCCGCCCTTTCCTGTTTCCCTTATAGGCCAAAAAAAAAAAGGTGTCAAACATGCGAAAAAAAACAAAACCAGAACCGGCCCGCCTAAAGTTCCAATCTGGCCCGTGGGATGAATTTGCAAAGTGCAAGTTAGGGCATCAAACTGAAAAATAATGTCATAATAACCTATAAATAATGACAACACCATTTTTTTCTCTTTGATTTAGTGCAAAAAACATTAAATTATGAAAATGTTTACATTAAGAAAATTATCCTTTAACAATAAAAAGTGAATAACCTAAAATGTCTGAAGTAAATTAAGTGCAATTTTAACAATATTCTACCTGTTACTGAATGTTTTGTGCTTTTGTAGATCTGATCTGTAACACATATGTAGAAATGATAACTCGGGGCAGAATACTGATAAAATTGTACTTATATTTCTTATGAAATTTCATTTTTTACACGTTATTCAAATCCTTTTTGTTTGTATCGTTTGTAAATGCAAATATTGGCATAATTGAACATTATTTTTTGTGCTAAAACAGTTTGGAGTTGTCATTATTTATTGGCTATCATGCTATTATTTTACTGGTTACTGATTTTACTTTAGAGTAGATTGGGCCCCGGAAGAAAATGAGTTTGACACCCCTGATCTATCTCATCTGCCTATTATTTTTTCACTACTATATCAACACAAAAGGACAAAAAAAACACACAAAAAATATAAAATCCGATTTGAAAAATGTATATAATTGATTGCATAAATAACACCAAAGATGCTTAACGAACCTTTTCAAAGACTTTAAAAGTGAATGTTGGTTCCAAATATTAGATACATAAACTCTAAATTGTAATAAATTAAAACTATATGCAAATATTTGACATAAAAGCGTATATCTTTACAAAGGCGTTTTCTACTGTCCCCCCCCCCAGTCCTCCCGGTCTCTGCATCCAGTTCAGGTGGGGGTCATTCTCACCTTTACCTGTAATGCTAATGCAGTCTGTGGATTAGAATCCGCAGATTCAGTTTTTCCATTTTGAAAAAGGACAAAAAATGACAAAGATATGGTCAGAAATATAACCCCCCCACACACACACACCTCATTTTCATACTTTTATTTACGTTTATTTGCTCCGGATTCAAAACGTTATATGTCCGGTTGTATTTGCTCAATCAACATCAAATAAAAAGTGGGAAAGTGTTTTAAGTCCACACTTTGGAATGCAATTATCCCCAGTGGTCTACGTGACCGACTTCTGATGCTACGACGTGTTGAAAATGTCATGTGATTCAGTCATGGAGCCATGAACGTGGACCCCTAAGGGTTAACAGTGAGAGACAAACAATTTTTAAGCCCTTTGAAATATTATTATTATTAGTAGTAGTAGTAGTAGTAGTAGTAGTAGTAGTAGTATGAGTATGAGAATTATTATTATTACTATTATTATTACTATTATTATTATTATTATTATTATTATTATTATTATTATTGTTACTCTCCGCCCCCCCAAGGAGGAGGCAAGCGGTGTTGTTTCTGGTTTGGTTTGTTTCTTTGATTGTTCACACTTTAGTAGCAAAACTATTTGTTGAATTCATACCAAATTGGGTTTATAAATTCCCACTGACACAGAATAGATCTCTTTACATTTTGGGAAAAGTAAGTCAAAGTTCAAATTTTTTTAAATGAATTTTTTAAAATCTTTTTTATTTCCCATTTAACCCTATAACACCAAATGTATTATATTTGATACATGAGTTTTTAGTCCTCTACATGATCAGAGTGGTATTTTTTTTCTTGAATAACCTAATGTATACAATTAGACACATGCAATACACAGATAATCCACCAGGGGGAGGAATTGGTTCACCAGAGGCTTTTCCAGTGACACTACAAGACTGTCATTAATGAGGAAGGAGGAAGAACTTTGGCAGTTTTGAAATGGAATGACCAATTTGTTAGACATGTTATGTTAAAATGTGTGAAAACATCAGATTAGCTCCGAGAAAAATGTTTTTATTTCATAGGTTTCACACAGTTTATTACTCTCTGATGATGGGTTTTAATTACACTGGGTTCCAAAAAAATGTTTTTTGCAAGTTGTCTTGGTTTTTTCAACTGAATTAGGACCATTTTGCACCGCTAAATCCAAAAATGACATCTGTTTTTCTTCAATCAGGTCAGTTTTTTTTTTGCTAATTTGATTTTGAAAAATTTGATCTTCTCACAAAATTGATTACATTTTTGTGACTTTATCAGTTGATTTTTTTTTTTTATATAGTTCTCACCCGAAATAGGTTTTAAGAGAAAAAAAATTATTTTCTAACAGGATTCCTGTTAGGTACAATGGTGTATTCACCGCAGATGTAGCAGAATACATCAGGCTAGATTTTGGCAAGATCTTCTAGTCGAAGCCATTTCATTCACCTGTAATATTAAAAAAAAAAAAAAAAAAACATTAATCATAAATTTGTAATGGGACTAGTACAAAGGCTGAACCCAAATGCAAGACCAGAACGCAGATGACCAATTGAGAGTGTTTATTAAACACAATCACAGTAGGAAAAACACAGCACAGAATAGTTAACACGTCTGAGAAGGCGTGTGATTCTGGACTCTTCGTCCGGGCTGTGAGCGGGGAATGCGGGTGGACAGCACGGCCGAGCCGGAGGAATCCCGACAGCACCCCGACTAGGGCAAAACAAAGGATAGTCAAAAAACAAGCCAGGTCATACACAGGAGGGCAATTCAGGAGGCAACGGGACATGAGGAGAAGGCTACTCACGGTCAAAGTCCAGGCGAGGGTCAAAACACAAGGTAACACGTTGGAGGCTGAGGTAATCAGGGAATAGGCAGAATCAGAAGTCGGATGAACGAACCAGGTCAGAACCAAACGAGCAGGCAGACGAGGAACAGGCAGAATCGGTGGTCGGAAGGCAAAAATGGGCAGACAGACTGACAGGTATCCAAAAACGCTGGTAAGTGAGCACACAAAGGTAGAACACAAACTGGCAAAGAAACAGGGGAAAACACAGGGTTTAAATACACAAGAGGGAGGGAAGACAATTGGACACAGGTGGAGATAATCAGGGAGGAGTCAGGTAATCAGGCACAGGTGAAACAATCAAGGAGGGGAAGTAAAGACACCAGACATGACACAAGAGGGAAACTTAACAAAATAAAACAGGAAATGACAGACAACATAAAAGACAGACAAATCCAGACACAGTCTGGGAGCAGACATGACAAAATTGGCAAAAGTAAAATCTTCAGAACTTGTTTATTGCAAGAAATATGAAAGAATTTTGTATCATATGTTGTGAAAATGCCCATAAATGTAAGCAAAAATGTTCAAAAGCCAATATGTAGCATAGCTGATTGAGCAAAATGAATGTGATTTTAGGATTCAGCACACAAAAATTATCCTAAATCAGCTCAAAAAACTGAAACAATAAATTTGTTGTGGACCAGTGTTATATGTTTCTTAGCTTCAAAAATTAAACGCATGATGTTCAGCTGAGTGGACATTTTTGTGACTCCATGAAAAATAGGTTCATAAAAAAAATAATAATAATAATAATTTGCATTGTTTTTTTTTCATGCCTAAAGAGGAATAAAAACACTCAAGAAAAAAAAATATTGACTAAGGTTCTCATAATTCATGCATGAAAGGGTTAAGGTGCATGTTTTTGGATGGCAGGACGCTGGAGGACCTGGAGAGGACGTCCAGACTCCACATGAAAAGGCCTCAGCAGGGTGATGCAGGCTTCAAACCCATGACCACTGGGTTGTCCATATCTGTATTCCTCTGCCATCAGATCACATAAATCCCTTTTCAATATGTTACTTTGGCACAAGTGCAGCCCCCGCCCCCCCGCCCCCTTTTTCCTCTCCCTGCAATTACCACTTAGCGTTCTTGAGCAAATGATAAAATGGAGTAAAAAGGAAAAAAAAAAGCAATTATTTATTTACTAATATTTATTATTTATGCAGCCTCCAGCTCAGTGTGAAAACTGACAAATACTTCTGGAATATTGTACTTTCTTTATTTGATTTGACAAACAGCTGAAGGGCATTTCAATAGAGTTTTGCGTTGGAGTTATTTTCAAATTTGACACATTTTTACATTTTGCTGCAAATGTAAACAGTCTCCAAATATTGGTTATTGTTGATTTTGTTGATTATTGATATAAACCATGAAAAAAAATAGATAATAATGAAACAATGAAAGCAAACTGTCTGCCTTCTTGCCTTAAAAGAGTGATATTTTGTCTTTTTTTTTAAGTGGAATTCTTGTCAAACATGTCCCTATGGTCTACAGAAACTGTAAATGCTCTGCTTGGGTCTGAATTCTTCATTAATTCAACTCCACAGGTCCATTTTCAACTATATTTCTGAGTAATGACACTGGAAAGGTCATTTTGAGCGCTGGCCCTTTAAATGCAAATGAGCCACTTCAGGCCCCGCCCCCTCCAGGTTGTTGACTGTGCTGCTCTGTCCCGTTCAACCAACAACTGAACATTTTAGGTAACCGGCTCCAAGTTCGGACATATTTTCAGTTTTCGGCGTACTCTGAGAAATGTTCGTCGGAAGTCTTGACCTTATTTGCGCAAATGTCGTGACGTAGCTAGTTATAGACGGAACAAATTTAGCAGGAATTAAAACAGGTTGTAGAAATCGATTTGATTTTTGCCTAAATGAATATAAAGACAACTTTGCAGCACCTGGAGGGTTCAAATTCAAACTTTACATGAAACAAAAGTCTAAATCGTACCAAGTGTATTTTTCTCATTTTTAGTCCAAATATCTCATCGCACTAAAAATAAGACATAATCACCTAAAGAGTGACTTTTCAGTGAGATTTAACAACTTATTTTTAGACAATAGTTCTGGAAAATCTGATTTCGAGAAATCTTACCAGGATCATTTTCACTTGTTCCATTGGTCGTTTTTACCTCCGCCAGGAAGTATTGTGATCACTTTGCTTTGTGTGCGTGCATGCATGCGCGTTTGTTTGTTTTTTTGTTAGCAAGATAACTCAAAAAGTTATGGGCGGATTTTCATGATTAAATTTTGGTGGTGATTGGGCACCACCAAAATCATCACAATCATCATAATCATTTCTTCCTTGTGCCAATATCAACATTTCCTGAAAATTTCATGAAAATCCGTCCATAACTTTTTGAGTTATCTTGCTAACAGACAAACAAACAAACAAACAAACACGCACATATGGGAAGCAGATCTGTCTTGGCAGAGATCTGCGCTGTCCAAGTGCTTTTCTTGTTTTGTTTTGTTTTGTTTTGTTTTGTTTGCTTAATTCAAGATTTTTTTTTGCTTAATTCCCGATTTTTTTTTTTTTTTTTGCTTAATTTCAGATTTATTTATTTTTTCATAATTCAAGTTTTTTTTTTTTTTTTTTTTTTTAAATTCAAGATTTTTTCACTTAATTCAAGATTTTTTTTGCTTAATTCAAGATTTTTTGGCTTAATTCAGGATTTTATTTCACTTAATTCAAGATTTTCTTTTTTTTGCTTAATGCATGATTTTTTTTTTGCTTAATTTGCAATTTATTCACTTAATTCAATATATATATATATATATATTTTTTTTTTTTACTTAATTCAAGATTTTTTTTTTTTTTTTTTTGCTTAATTCCAGATTTTTTGCTTAATTCCAGATGTTTTTTTTTTTTTTTTTTTACTTAATTCAAGATTATTATTATTTTTTTGTTTTTTGTTTTGTTTTGTTTTGTTTTGCTTAATTCAAGGTTTTTTGCCTAATTCGAACTTTTGTTTTGCTTAATTCAAGATTTTTTTTTTTTTTTTCGCTTAATTCAAGTAAAAAATCTGCCAATGGAACAAGTGAAAATTATGTTGGTAAGATTTCTTGAAATACAATTTTATAGATCTATTATCTTTTTTTTTTGTTTGTTTTGGATTGATTTTAGTCCTCAAACTTAGGCCAAAGTTGAAATGCATTTGGATTTATTATTATTATTATTATTATTATTATTATTATTATTATTATTATTATATGGTTTTATTAAGAAGATATTTAACCTCCTGAGACTCAGTAAAAGTGCAAGTTTTGGCTTTTTTTAATTAAATAATTGCCTATATCGGAAACATCATAATGCAACAGTTTTTCAGATGCATTTTTTTATGGAATATCCTTTGCAGTGGACAGTTTTATTTTTGTTCATTTATTTATTTATTTATTTATTTATTTATTTATTTATTTTTATACAGAGAACAAATAGCTAGGTTAACTTTACAAGATCACAGAGCAGTCCAAATTCTAAAACCAAGATGATAGATTTTTTTGTTTTGTTTAGGGGCTATAGACACTGCCCCCATGTGGACTGGAGAAAATTGCTCCTTATCTGAGCCCTTTAAGTTAAACGCCGTCAACCAGCGTGTTGCCAAGACGAGGATTCTATAATATTATGGTCTGGCCGACAAGAATCTGCAGTCTTACCGTTAGTTTCATTTTCAGCATGCATAATTTGCGATTATGCACACTGGATGTTATTATGCGCACCCAGTTTTAACAAGTTGTGATTTTCATGCTAAACCATCCTAAAGGATCATGTGGGGAGAACACAACAATTAGTATCTCTGACTGAGAATTCTTCCTGCTTTGTTCTAGTTGCATGCTTCTCACTCAGCAGCCGTTACTTTATCTGATAATTGAGATGAGCAATGTGGTGTGAAGTCATGTAAGTACCAGCCAAACGCTTCCATTAGCATAATGTCAGGGCGTTCAAATCTTTGTCTGCCTGCTGGCACTGTGCTGGCTGCCTGTCTTCACACACAATGCCATAGAGCTCAGGCTTTTTCCTGCTTTAAGGGAGGGGGTGGGGGGGTGGGGGGGGCGCATGTGCACGTCACAGACAGAAACTGCCAAAGAAAATGTCTCTATAGAGATCATATACGCAGCCTGGTGGCAAGTTGGGAGGTGGGCGAGGTGTATGGAAGTAAACATGTGTCATCAGGTTTTGAATTATAAAAACACTGAATTTGTAGCAATATTTTTTTTTGCACTGAAATTAAGTGACTGATTTTTTTTGCACTGAAATTAAGAAATTAAGTATCTGATTGTTTTTTTGTTTTTTTCGCATTGAAAATAAGTGTCTGATTTTTTATTTTTTTTTATTTTTATTTTTTTGTACTGAAATTAAGTATTTGAAATTTATTTTTGCACTGAAATTAAGTATCTGATTTTTTTTTTTTGCACTGAAATTAAGTATTTGATTTTTTTTGCACTGAAATTAGTATCTGAATTTTTTTGCACTGCAATTAAGAAATTAAGTATCTGATTTTATTTATTTTTTTTTTTTTGCATTAAAATTAAGTATCTGATTTTTTTTTTTTTTTGCACTGAAATTAAGTATTTGATTTTTTTTTTTTTTTTGCACTGAAATTAGTATCTGAATTTTTTTGCACTGCAATTAAGAAATTAAGTATCTGAGTTTTTTTTTTTTTCTACTAAAATTAAGTATTTGACATTTTTTGCACTGAAATTAAGTATCTGATTTTTTTTTGCACTGAAATTAAATATCTGATTTTTTTTTTTTTTTTTACACTAAAATTAAGTATCTGAATTTTTTTTTTGCACTGAAATTAAGTGTCTGGATTTTTTTTTTTTTTTTTTTTTGCACTGAAATTAAATATCTGAATTTTTTGTTGCACTGAAATTAAGTACCTGAATTGTTTTTTGCAGGGAAATTAAGTATCTGAATTGTTTGTCTCTGAATTCAACTATGTTCATAAATTTAGAATTTAAAAAATTCAGACGCAAACATTCAAGTGCAAAAATTCAGGTGAAAAAAATTCAGATACTTAATTTCAGTGCGAAAAAAAACAAAAACAAAAAAACAGTGCTAGAAATTCAATGTCTTTTATAATTCCAAATCTGATGACACAGATTTACTTCCGTATCGATGGTGGTAGAAACGGTGCAGTTTCATCCGAAGGGAGCTGTGTGTGTGTGGGGGGGGGTGACAGGTTGCCTATCGCGCCATCGCAGCGTAGGTCTTGCTTCTGTGGCTTGGATGATGGGAGAAAATAGTGGTCAGAGGGTCTCTCAAGTAATGTGATTGAGAAAGGCAGCGATGTGACAAAGCTCCATTCTGTCAGCTCTCACAACCCAGCGCTCTCAATTAGGAAAAGGGACTGTGGTCCGACAGGCCGGACGTTCACAAAGGTTCTGATCTGGGACTGTGGTCCGACAGGCCGGACGTTCACAAAGGTTCTGATCTGGGACTGTGGTCCGACAGGCCGGACGTTCACAAAGGTTCTGATCTGGGACTGTGGTCCGACAGGCCGAAGGTTCACAAAGGTTCTGATCTGGGACTGTGGTCCGACAGGCCGGACGTTCACAAAGGTTCTGATCTGGGACTGTGGTCCGACAGGCCGGACGTTCACAAAGGTTCTGATCTGGGACTGTGGTCCGACAGGCCGAAGGTTCACAAAGGTTCTGATCTGGGACTGTGGTCCGACAGGCCGAAGGTTCACAAAGGTTCTGATCTGGGACTGTGGTCCGACTGGCTGGAGGTTCACAAAGGTTCTGATCTGGGACTGTGGTCCAACAGGCCGGAGGTTCACAAAGGTTCTGATCTGGGACTGTGGTCCGACAGGCCGGAGGTTCACAAAGGTTCTGATCTGGGACTGTGGTCCGACAGGCTGAAGGTTCACAAAGGTTCTGATCTGGGACTGTGGTCCGACAGGCTGAAGGTTCACAAAGGTTCTGATCTGGGACTGTGGTCCGACAGGCTGAAGGTTCACAAAGGTGCTGGTCCTGCCTCACATGACTGCAAATCTACCAAGAGAGAGGAAAAAAAAAACAAACAGAAAACATTGACTTGAACCTCCGCAGACTCTTCGACAGAGGCTGTGGATCATGAGCACAAATCTAACATCCCAAGGTTATTTCAGATCTGTTTATAATACAGTCGGTCGTCTTCTGTCAACTGCTTTTTTTTCACTGGGGTCATGGGGGGGGTGGGGGGGTGGGGGGGGGTCCTGGAGTCTGTCCCGCCTACCTATGGGTGAAGACACCCTGGACGAGTCGTCAGTTCATCGCATATACAGACAAACAACCAATCAGTCTCACATTCACACCTATGGGCAGTTTTAGCTCGACCACTGAACCTGTCAGTAAGGGTGTAAGGAAATATCGGTTCCGCAATATATCGTAATATTTCATTTTGTGATACTGTATCAATATTACCGATCTATGTTTTGGACCATGCAGAATTCAAACTTGCACGTACTTGAAGATAGATTCTGTTCATTTAAATGTTATTTTGTTTTTGTTTTATTTTAGTTTGTTTTGTTTTATTTTGTTTCTTTGCATGTTCGAAATAAATAATTAATAAATACATAAATACATACATACTCTACATACATACATACATACTGTACATACATACATACATACATACATACATACATACATACATACATACATACATACATACATACAGTACATATTGTGCATACATACATGCATACATACATACATACATACATGCATACATACATATATACATACATACATACATACATACATACATACATACATACATACATACATACATACATACATACTGTACACAAGTACATACATGCTGTACATACATACATACATACATACATACATACATACATACATACTGTACATACATACATACATACATACATACATACATACATGCATGCATACATACATACATACATACATACATACATACATACATACATACATACATACATACATACTGTACACAAGTACA
Organism: Sphaeramia orbicularis; assembly: GCF_902148855.1. NCBI lineage: Eukaryota > Metazoa > Chordata > Actinopteri > Kurtiformes > Apogonidae > Sphaeramia > Sphaeramia orbicularis. Next base: position 9,890,408 of record NC_043964.1, read on the forward strand.
TACATGCTGTACATACATACATACATACATACATACATACATACATACATACATACATACTGTGCATGCATACATACATACATACATACATACATACATACATACTGTGCATGCATACATACATACATACATACATACATACATACTGTACACAAGTACATACATACATACATACATACATACATACATACATACTGTGCATGCATACATACATACATACATACATACTGTACACAAGTACATACATACATACATACATACATACATACATACATACATACATACATACATACATACATACTGTGCATGCATACATACATACATACATACATACAGTACATACAGTACATACGGTACATGCATACATACTGTACATACATACGTACATACATACATTCTGTACATACATACTGTACATACATACATACATACCTACATACATACATATACATACATTCTGTACATACATTCATACATACATACATACATACATAAAAAGTACCATATGAATATTTTTAGGTGTTTATTTAAATGGAGAGATGGTGGAGGTTCATGTTTTTGCTTTTTATTATTTTTTGGGGAATCCTACCAGCTCTTTTATTTCTATATTCACATGGGTATTTTGCTCTGTTGTTTGTTTACTAAAAATGTAGTACTGTGATATTGTAGCTCATGCATGTAGTTTTCTTAAATTGATAACACTGTTTTGTTAAATAATCACACTCATCTCATGACATTGTGTGGTATGTGATGCCAGTTTATTGCATTTGAGCGTGCTATACATATGTATTTTCATCCTTTCATGTATTATTTAACGCCATTTGATGGCATGTCAGTGCGCTAGCCACTCATCGCACTAGCCACTAATCGTGCTAGCCACTGATTGCACTAATTGCACTATTTTACACGGCGTAAATATACATGTTAAAAGCTTATAATTTGTAATTCAAGATTTTTTTGCTTAATTCAATTTTTTTTTGCTTAATTCAGGATTTTTTGCTTAATTCAAGTTTTTTTTGGCTTAATTCAAGATTTTTTTTTTTTTTTGCTTAATTCAAGATTTTTTTGCTTAATTGAAGCCAAAAAAATCTGCCAACGAAACAAATGGAAATGATCTTGGTCAGATTTCTTGTAATCAGATTTTCCAGATCTATTGTCTAAAAATAAGTTCTTCTATCTCACTGAAAAGTTAGTCTTTAGGTAATTATGTCTTATTTTAAGTGTGATGAGATATTTCAACTAGAAATGCCAAAAAATACACTTGATACGATTGAACTTTTTGCAGTGTAAAGTTTGAATTTGAACCCTCCAGGTGCCACAGAGCTATCTTCATATTCATTCTGGCAAAAATCGAGTGGATTTCTACAACCCGTTTTAATTCCGGTTTAATTTGTTACATCTATAACTAGTTACATCAGTGTGATGAACTATTTTGACTAGAAATGACAAAAAAAATACACTTGGTAAGAATTAGATTTTTACAGTGCAGATGCCGCCCATTTTGTCTGGGGTCGATCCTTCTCTAGTTCAGAATGACTCCATCCTGTGTCACATTTACTCTCCGGTGTGTTTATTTGTGTTGCTTTCATGCAAATTTCCTTCCTGCATCCGTGTGGAAGAACACAAAATACCTCCTAAACAATAAAAAATATTATATATATATATATATATAAAGAGTGTGATTTGTGTCACATCAAAGTAAACGACAGTGCGTAATATGAAAAGATAGACGTTTTTCTATCATGGTGCAATATCGTCGTCAACTCATTTATCATCTGTAACTGTTTCTTATGACGCATTGAATGTGTAATTGAATCTGTGTAGCGATGTGTTGTCAGTATTAGAAAGCTCCTGTGTTTGGAACGCGAAGCCCCAACCCCTGGAGTGTGTGACGCATTTACAGCAAAAGGTGTTTGTCTTTTACAAAGCAGGTAAATACAAGTATTGCCAATACTGATTGCTGTTCACGCCTGGGCCCAGAGGAACGAAGGCAGACAGGCAGGCAGGCAGGCAGGCAGGCCGTGTAAATGTAATGAAGGGAGATAATAATTCTTTTCTCTGTCAGCTGCTCTCTGCCATTAGCATTTACTGCCAGCCCCTGCCACTCACTCCTTGGCGCCCGTGCACTCTGCCACACTGATAGGAATCACAATCACCAGCCATTCCGTACGCATATATTACAATGGCGGGCGCCCCTGATACCTTCACACCTAGCAAAACACTATTAGCATGCCAGTGGTATCTCTTCAATTCAGAGATTCAAAAGGGATCTGTTGTGGGGGGGGGGGCACGGATAGGACATGGCAGTTTGAGTCCATGCATTTTCCCTGGAAATACTCCAGCGTCTCTATCTTAAAGACACAGTTACAAACACATGAGATGAGCCTATTCATGCAGCGTTTTCATACACCCGAGGCCATTTCTCATTGACTGCAAGGGAAATTCAGCTTCCCCTAAAATTACGAAAATTAAATAGTCAACTAGAAAAGCACTCGGAGAGCGCAGACCTCCGCCAAGCGCAAAAATTCCCCACATAATCGGTGATACAAATCCTACATTTATTTTTACCTCCGCCAAGGAGGTTATGTTTTTGCCAGGGTTTGTTTGTTTGTTTGTTTGTTTGTTTGTTTGTTTGTTTGTTTGTTTGTTTGTTTGTCTGTCCATTAGTATACAACATAACTCAAAAAGTTATGGACAGATTTGGATGAAATTTTCAGGGTTTGTTACCTCCGCCAAGGAGGTTATGTTTTTGCCAGGGTTTGTTTGTCTGTTTGTTTGTTTGTTTGTCCGATAGTGTGCAACATAACTCAAAAAGTTATGGACAGATTTGGATGAAATTTTCAGGGTTTGTTGGAAATGGGATAAGGAAGAAATGATTAAATTTTGGGGGTGATCGGGGGTGGGGGGGCCCACGGGGGGGGCACTGATCAGCCTTGGTGGAGGTCTGTGCTCTCCGAGTGCTTTTCTAGTTTAAAATAAAATCCGCCTTCTGGATCAGATCCGGATCAGCCTTTGAAATGTGATAGAGGACCCCATTGTCAATTCCTGAGTAAAATTTCATGAGTTTTGGTCAATAATTAAGCGAGATATTGGGAAACGAAAATTTTGGCCCCATTTACCACAATGTTAACGAAAATTTCAAAGTGATCCAGAATCCAGGATTTCTTCCGGATCACCCCCAAAAGTTAATAATTTCTTCCTTATCCCATTTCCAACAAACCCTGAAAATTTCATCAAAATCTGTCCATAACTTTTTGACTTATGTTGCACACTAACGGACAGACAAACAAACCCTGGCAAAAACATAACCTCCTTGGCGGAGGTAAATCTGTTCGGTTGTGTTGACATTTCATTGACTCCAAATGTGTTAGAACACGTTCATCTCACAGACGAGTTTGTTCAGAATCAGCTTTATCACAAACCAACAGATTCAATGTTGTTCACTTCTCATACATTCCTGTTGCGCTGTTTTCTCATTCGATCTCTGCTCAGTGCATTTGTCTGTACACGCTCAGCGTCCATGCACTTCAATGGGACTGAGTGGAACAGTTTTTTTCATTGCCTCAAAACTGGACGGTGATTGGATAAATGTTACAATGTTGTCCCGCCCCCGGACGCTCGGCATCTCTGGGGGTGAATGGAGCTGTGGGCGGAGCTCAGCCGGGCTGGATGCCGGGCTTCCACGTGCTGATTGGAGGATCAGTTGAAAGGCTGAATCCCGTTTGATTGACAGCTAGTTTGAGATCTCCTCCTTCACTGACACAGTTCAGTTTAATACCGTCGCACATTCTGCTGTGAAATCAGAGAGAAACCACTACCAAATTACTTGTTCATTTCTTGCACTGTAAATAAAACACACTCATTGGACTCCCTTGTTTCAGTTTAATATAATTTCAATGTTTTCTTGTTTAGTTGTTACAATAAGGTCACTGACCATTTTCTTAAAAAGGAACAGAGGGACGAATTTATACTTAAATAACCTGGCTTTTTTTTTTTTTTTTTTTTTTTTTTTTTTTATGAAAGCCGACAATGAGCTTCCCCTCTCTGAAAGACAAGCAGCCGCCACTGACATACGCATATACCAGAGGTGTCCAACTCGTTTTAGTTCAGGGTCCACATTCAGCTAAATTTGATCTGAAGTAGGCCGAACCAGTAAAATAATAACATAATAATTAATGCTATATTTTCATGTCACAAATGGCCAAGTTATATTTGAACTGAATTTACCTGAAAAACAAATATTCTATTCTTTTAGATTCACCAATTTTTCTTAAAAGATTCTATCCTACATATCACGTTTTATTTTTACAGGTTCAATATGCAGTATGGTGCTGATCCATCCTGCTTATGTTACGCCAATACATACATTAAGAATGTCACACGTCACTTTTTAAATCAACAGTTTTCTAATAAGACACTATTCTATATTGTTATTTCCTCTTTAGTATGATGATAAACTATACAATAAATAATTCTGATCCTAGTTTTTGCACAGGGATCATTAGTGTAAACGGTGACATGGCTGCTGAGCATCAGTATGATGGGATCTGGAACAACCATGTCACATCCGTCCACTGCCACATTTTGTGTTTTTGTTCAGCTGTTATTGTTTTAGATCCACAATACTAACATTTATGAATAAGAGGAGAATTAGCAATAGTAAGTATAGAAGTTTATTCCTAATAAAGTACTGGTACTGACCAGAGCATCATGGGTAATGTCACGTCCGTCCACCAGCAAAAGTTTTCACATACACGTGCTATTCAAAATCCAATATTTCTGAAAATATAGCTTCCACTGTCAAATAATATCAGTAGTCTGTGCACAAATGTATTAGCATTATTTCAACACAGTTCTGTGCATTTCTTGCAACTTTGTTTTTTTGTTTTTTTTTGACAAAAATGGCCACTCATTTGACCCCCTAAGTCACAGGTGTCAAACATGCTGCCCAGGGGCCAAAACCAGCCCGCCAAAGGTTCCAATCTGGCCCGCAAGATGAATTTACAAAGTGTAAAATGCAAAAATTACCCTGAAGATATTAACAGTCAAGGGCATCAAACTCAAAAATAATAGCATAATAACCTAGAAATAATGACTCCAAATTTTTTCTTGGTTTAATGTGGAAAAAAAAAAAAAAAAAAATGACATTATGCCTACAGGGTGGGGAAGCAAAATTTACAAAGAACATTTAGTTGTTTTTTCTCAGCAGGCACTACGTCAGTTGTTTTGAAACCAAACATATATTGATGTCATAATCATACCTAACACTATTATCCATACCTTTTCAGAAACTTTTGCCCATATGAGTAATCAGGAAAGCAAACGTCAAAGAGTGTGTGATTTGCTGAATGCACTCGTCACACCAAAGGAGATTTCAAAAATAGTTGGAGTGTCCATAAAGACTGTTTATAATGGAAAGAAGAGAATGACTATGAGCAAAACTATTACCAGAAAGTCTGGAAGATACTATTAAAGAAGAATGGGAGAAGTTGTCACCCGAATATTTGAGGAACACTTGCGCAAGTTTCAGGAAGCGTGTGAAGGCAGTTATTGAGAAAGAAGGAGGACACATAGAATAAAAACATTTTCTATTATGTACATTTTCTTGTGGCAAATAAATTCTCATGACTTTCAATAAACTAATTGGTCATACACTGTCTTTCAATCCCTGCCTCAAAACATTGTAAATTTTGCTTCCCCCCCCCTGTATACATAATGGCAACACCAATTTTTCTCTTTTATTTACTGCAAAGAACATTAAATTCTGATATCCTTTAATAATAAAACATCAGTAACTTGAACAAATATAAACAACCTGGAATGTCTAAAGAAAAAGTATGTGCAAATTTAACAATATTCTGCCTGTTTTGTGCCTAGGTAGATCTGATCTGTAATGTACATGTAGAAATCATAAGTTGAGGCATAATATTGATAAAATTGTACTTATTTTTCTTCCGAAATTTCAGGGTTTTCAGGGTTTTCACATCTTTTTTGTTTTGGATAGAAATTGTTTCATCATTTAATGTTATTTTTTACGCTAAAAAGTTTAGAGTTGTCATTATTTCATAAATTCTATGCATAATCAAATATTTTAATGTGTGCTGTTTTTATATTTATTTTTTATTTTATTGTATTTCTAATCAAATCTTAATGTATTTTAATACTGTATTTTTTTCAATTAATGTGAAGCACTTTGGGCTACAATTTCTGTATGAAAGGTGCTATACAAATAAAGTTTTGTATTATTATTATTATTATTATTATTATTATTATTATTATTTATAAGTTATTATGCTATTATTTTACTGGTCCGGCCCACTGGAGATCAAACTGGGCTGAATGTGGCCCCTGAGTTTGACACCCCTGCCCTAAGTAAACTTTAGCCGTGTTATGATAGTATTTGACTGGTCTGACCCACTTGAGGTTGAATTGGTCTCAATGTGGAACCTGAACTTAAAGGATTGTTAATATTTTAGTGTAATTTTTGCATTTCACAAATTCATCCTCAGGGCCGGACTGGACCCTTTGGAGGGCCGGATTTGCCCCCCCCCCCCCCCCCCGGCCACATGTTTGACACCTGTGATGTATACAGACCTGCTTTTATACACACGAAAACAGAGGCAGGCAGGTTCTTCGTAATGTCAAGAGCTAAGACGACTCTCACCTTCCAAAAAAAAAAAAATCTATCTATATGTTAATGGTGGAATTCAGATTATGTATAGTCGTAGTGCATCATACGATTAAATTAAGACCTGTCTAAAATGCTATCTCCATGTAGCGTCTTTCTCTCTCTCTCTCTCTCTCTCTCTCCGTTCCCATGATGGACAGGAAGTAAAGCGTTTGCAGGTGCGTCTGATCATCTTCATCTCAATGCATGTGAAATAATGTTTCCCCCACCATACCATCTACTAATTAGGATCTAATTATCCAGGCTAGTGTAAACAATCACGGCAGATGGCATAGCGTGCAGTATTAACTCTAATGACCCGGGGCCCTGTGGAATTCACATTTCAGCGCGTTTGTTTATTTTCCTCCATTAGTCTTTGCCCTACTTTCTAAAATTCACTTAGGCCTATTTCCAACCTTCTTATGCCTTGAGAAAAGCTGCCCGCCTCCTATTCCCGTTGCTGCTCTTGTCGTTTTTTGTTTTTTTTATTTGCTATTTCTTCCACTTACTGTCGTTTATCTGTTTTGTGTTGCCTTCTGTTTTTCTTCTTTTTTTTTTTTCTCCTGTCTTTCAAACAATGTCAATTAGCTCTCGTAAAGATCAAGCGAAAATTTGTACCTATTTTCTTCCCCACCTGCTACCATCTCCCATTCTCCCCTTCATTCCCTAGCGGGAAAAGACGAAAGAGTAAAGTCGGAGAGAGAGAGAGAGAGAGAGAGAGAGAGATGCGTATGTGATCTGGTGCACAAAACCTTGCTCTGAATCGTAGACGTTGTCTGTCACACCTGGGAAATAAATACTGTGATGTCAGACGTAGACTTGCTAAAATGGCTGGTAAAGACTGGATCATATCCCATTGTGTTCCATGTGTAAAAACCCTCAAAACGTCCCGTCTTTAACCCTTAGGGGTCTGAGACTATTTTGGCCGTTTTTGAGTATTTTTGACTTTGCCTGTATATACTTATCCGTAAGTTGTAATTTGCATGTGTAAATGATAAACTAGGGCGACACGGTGGTGCAGTGGTCAGCACTCGTGCCTCACAGCAAGAAGGTCATGGGTTCGATTCCAACACCAGTCGACGGGGGGTGGGACCTTTCTGTGTAGAGTTTGCATGTTCTCCCCATGTCTGCGTAGGTTCTCTCCGGGTACTCCGGCTTCCTCCCACCATCCAAAAACATGCACTGATAGGTTAATTGGTTAATCTAAATTGTCCATAGGTGTGAATGTGAGAGTGATTGTTTGTCTCTATATGTTCAGCCCTGCGATGAACTGGCGACTTGTCCAGGGTGTACCCCGCCTTCGCCCCTATGTAGCTGGGATAGGCTCCAAGCGACCCCCGTGACCCTAGTGAGGATAAAGCGGGTTCAGAAAATGAATGAATGAATGAAAAATGATAAACTTGTGATGACGTTAGTACAGGCACTGAATCCAAATGCAGAACTCGGACACAAAAAATAAGGTTCAAAAAGATTTATTAATTACACACAGGTGTAATAATAATAATAATAATAATAATAATAATAATAATAATAATAATAATAATAATAATAATAATAATAATAATAATAATAATAATAATAATATCAGTGACAGAATCTTGAGGATAAAGGTTGGGGATTTCCTCCTTAGATTCGTCCTCCGGATCGAGGGCGACAGCCCGTCTCCCCGAGCGGCCTTTGGGGTATTTTTCCCGACTAGGGAAAAGCAAAGGGAGGTCAGGGACGGAAACAGGTCATACACAGGCAGGCTATCAATCAGGCGACAGGACATAAGGACAAGGCAAAACTCACGTACCAGTAGTCAGGGCGAGAAGGTCAGAACCAGGGAGTCAGATGAGGCAGACAAAACCGACAGGGAGCAGGCAGAAGGCAAAAAACCGAGGAATCCAAAAACGGGTCAAAACAGGCAGACAAACGAACAGACGAGGTCAAAACGCTGGTAAGAACTGCGAGAGTTACAAACTGGCGATTGACAAAAGGAAAAGACAGGGTTTAAATACACAAAAGGGAGGGAAGACAACTAGACACAGGTGGAGCAAATCAGGGCGGAGACAGGTAATCAGGACAGAGGTCAGGATGAACGGGGAACAGGAAGTAAAGACGACAGACAAGACACATGAGGGAAAACTTAACAAAATAAACCAGGAAGTGACACACAAAACATAAAAGACAGACAAAACCAGACTATCATCTGGCTGCAGGTATGACAAAACTGAGACACAATATTGTTGAAATTGCATTTAGTTTTCTTAAGAATTTCAGTTTGTTCATGTTATTCACATTGTTTTAAAGGATAGTCGGTAGATGCAAACATCATCGCAAAATTTTTTCATTCTGAAACATGGAAGAAAATTTGGAGTTGACATTATTTATATATTATTATGTTATTATTTCACTGGTTCGACCAAAGGGTCCAGTCCAGACCGTGGGATTAATTTGTGAAATGTAAAAATTACACTGAAGATATTAATGATTTTAGTTCAGGTCCCACATACAGACCAATTTCATCTCCAGTGGGGTCGGATCAGTAAAACACTATCATAATAATGTATAAATACTCACAACTCCAAATGTTTCTCTTCTAAATGTAGACATTTTTATGTCATTTTACTGTATTTACAGTAAAACAAACATTCATTTCACAAAAAAAACCCCACAAATAACCTGAACAAATATGAAAAATTTGAAATATCTGAAGTGTAAGTTTACCAATATTCTGCCTCTTTATTAAATGTTTTATGTGTTTGTTGGTCCACTGTGATCCATAAGTTGTAATTTACATGTGTAAATGATAAACTGAGACACAATATTGTTGAAATTGCACTTAGTTTTCTTAAGAATTTCAGTTTGTTCATGTTATTCACATTGTTTTAAAGGATAGTCGGTAGATGCTAACATCATCGCATAATTTTTTCATTCTGAAACATGGAAGAAAATTTGGAGTTGACATTATTTATATATTATTACGTTATTATTTCACTGGTTCGACCTACTTCAGATCAAATTTGGCTTAATGTGGCCCCTGAACTAAAGTGAGTTTGACACCCCTGATATACATTATATAGACTAAATGTCATCTAAAACTATTACATGATCAAAAACAAATTAATTTTAGCAAAAAAAAAAAATTCTCCACTTTTGAATGTCTGGGGTCGCCAGAAATTTGTGATCATAAAATGAGGTCACGAGCCTAAAAAGGTTAAGAGAAGAAACTACTTCATATATCTTGTCTGTAGAACGGTATTTTTCAACCTTAGGGTCGGGACCCCACGTGGGGTCACCTGGAATTCACCTGAGGTTGACTGAAATTTCCAGTAATTGATAAAAATAAAATAAAAATTTACTAATAAAAAATATATGGTATTTTGAGAAAGACAATCCCAATCCATAACAGACATGACAAACTCTGAGTCTGAAACTGCAGCACTGTGGTTCTGTTTATCTGTCAAATGTTCATTGTGGTCAGTTTCAGATGCTGCAGCTCTTTCATAATTCATAGTTTGAGTTATTGTTTGTTCAGTATTAATTGTCAGCCTTGTAAATCCAGGCTGGACTGACTGTACATATCCTGACCAAGGAAAATCAAATTCTCACTTTGTGCAGTAATCTACACCTGACTTTTCTGCCTCCGTCCGTAATAACATACATCACAGGTGTCAAACATGTGGCCCAGGGGCCAAATTCGGCCCGCCAAAGGGTCCAGTCCAGACCGTGGGATTAATTTGTGAAATGTAAAAATTACACAGAAGATATTAATGATTTTAGTTCAGGTCCCACATACAGACCAATTTCATCTCCAGTGGGTCGGATCAGTAAAACACTATCATAATAATGTATAAATACTCACAACTCTAAATGTTTCTCTTCTAAATGTAGACATTTTTATGTAATTTTACTGTATTTACACTAAAACAAACATCCATTTCACAAAAAAACCCCACAAATAACCTGAACAAATATGAAAAATTTGAAATATCTGAAGTGTAAGTTTACCAATATTCTGCCTCTTTATTAAATGTTTTATGTGTTTATTGATCCATAAGTTGTAATTTACATGTGTAAATGATAAACTAAGACATAATATTGTTGAAATTGCACTTAGTTTTCTTAAGAATCTCAGTTTGTTCATGTTATTCACATTGTTTTAAAGGATAGTCGGTAGATGCTAACATCATGGCATAATTTTTTCATTCTGAAACATGGAAGAAAATTTGGAGTTGACATTATTTATATATTATTATGTTATTATTTCACTGGTTCAGCCTACTTCAGATCAAATCTGGCTTAATGTGGCCCCTGAACTAAAGTGAGTTTGACACCCCTGATATACATTATATAGCCTTCCTCTTGTGTTAGGGTCAGCACCGACCTATTTTAGATTTTAAATGCATAAAAGAACCACATAAAATTTGTTTATTGCATCAAGGCTTTTTGAGTTTGTCAGGAACCTCTATTTCAACAAAATAATACAAAAAAATTGCTTTCGCTAAATTATAAAATGCTCTGGCTGAAATTATGGCCTTTGTTTTGTTAGGGTTGATGTCGACCCAGTTATAAAAATGAAATAATAAAGCAGAAATTAGAGCCAAAACTGAAATCCTAAGCGCACTGACAGCCAGCTCCTCTTCCAATCATGTGAGCTTTTTGGGATTCTCATTTTGCCTTGTGATTCAGTATACCTGCACAAAAACAAAACAAGCACAGATGGGCATGTCCACATGTGAGGTCAGTTCAGTATAGAGCTGGTGACTGACAGAGTGCACATCGAGGGGTATACTGACAAAAAAAAAAGACCCAGAGGTCCACACCAAAAATGTAAAAAACAGTATTCTTTCTGGATAAGGAAATCTAACAAGGAAGCCAAGAGATGAGAAACAAATTGGATGATAGATAACGCTGGGTTACAAAAAAATGTTTTTTGCAAGTTGTCTAGGTTTTCTCAACTGAATTAGGACCATTTTGCAGCGCTAAATCCAAAAATGACATCTGTTTTTCTCAATCAGGTCAGGTTTTTTTTGCTAATTTGATTTGGAAAAATTCGATCTTCTCACAAAATATAATAATTAATACCAAAATAAGATTGGTAAGCACACTTTACGAAACTTGTGACTTGATTCCTGTTAGGTACAATGGTGTATTCACCGCAGATGTAGCAGAATACGTCAGGCTTATTTTTGCAAGATCTTCTAGTCGAAGCCATTTCATTCACCTGTAATATTAAAAAAAACATTAATAACACTGGTCAACAACAAATTTATCGTTTAAGTTTTTTGAGCTGATTTAGGATAATTTTGGTGTGCTGAATCCAAAAATCACATTCATTTTGCTCAATCAGGTCAACTTCCTGAACTATGCTACATTTTGGCTTTTTAACATTTTTGCTTACATTTATGGGCATTTTCACATCATATGATACAAAATTCTTTCATATTTCTTGCAATAAACGAGTTCTGAAGATTTTACTTTTGCCAATTTATTACACTGGGTTACAAAAAAAAACGTTTTTGGCAAGTTGTCTAGGTTTTCTCAACTGAATTAGGACCATTTTGCACCGCTAAATCCAAAAATGACATCTGTTTTTCTCAATCAGGTCAGGTTTTTTTTGCTAATTTGATTTGGAAAAATTCGATCTTCTCACAAAATATAATAATTAATACCAAAATAAGATTGGTAAGCACACTTTATGAAACTTGTGACTTGATTCCTGTTAGGTACAATGGTGTATTCACCGCAGATGTAGCAGAATACGTCAGGCTTATTTTTGCAAGATCTTCTAGTCGAAGCCATTTCATTCACCTGTAATGTAAAAAAAAACATTAATCAGAAATTGGCAAAAGTCAAATCTTCAGAACTCGTTTATTGCAAGAAATATGAAAGAATTTTGTATCATATGATGTGAAAATGCCCATAAATGTAAGCAAAAATGTTAAAAAGCCAATATGTAGCATTGTTCAGAAAGTTGACCTGATTGAGCAAAACTAATGTGATTTTTGGATTCAGCACACCAAAATTATCCTAAATCAGCTCAAAAAACTGAAACAATAAATTTGTTGTTGACCAGTGTTATTGCTTTTAGTGTATTTTACAGCTGATTTAAGACATGGGTCAAAACTGACGCATTAACATAAGAGATGGTAACAGAAAGCTAACACAAGACAAAGGATAGACTAAATGTCATCTAAAACTTACATGATCAAAAACAAATTAATTTTAGCAAAAAAAAAAAAAATTCTCTAGTTTTGAATGTCTGGGGTCGCCAGAAATTTGTGATCATAAAACGAGGTCACGAGCCAAAAAAGGTTGGGAAGCACTGCCCTAAGGTACCCTAAGGGTTAAGAGAAGAAACTACTTCATATATCTTGTCCTTAGAAAGTAAGGAACTGCCACGGTTTCTGGCTTACATCTAAAAGTTGACGCGCTGATCTGTTGGCGCCGAAGATGGTGTTCACAACTTGCCGCTTGCGAGAGATAAATCTTACTCGAGTGCCACAAAAGCAGACAAGATTCCCCGCTTTATCTTTTACAAAGCTACGCCTATCCCTCGGCTGTTAAAGACATAACTTTCATAGATCTAGCCTCAGTTGTTTCAGCTGTGCTTTTTTTCCCACTGTACATTGGACGAGCCTGAGCTGACAAGAGACTTGATGCTGCAAAGGGCGTGTAATGGTGGCTGTGGGTGTGTGAGGTCTCATTAATTGACGCCGGGCCTTGTGCCTGTGCTCCTCTGCGTGCTGTGTTCCCTGCCAGGAGCTGGACTTGCTAATTAGGCTCCTGGATATCACAGACACGTCCCCCTGGTACGCCATACAATATACTGCGAGTGACTCAGAAACCGAAAAAAAAAAAAGGGGACGAGAGAGAGTTCGAGAGACGTAGAGAGTGAAGGAGCAACGGAAAAGAGCAAGGAAGAAGATGGAGAGGCATCACAACAGGAAGGGACACGGTGAGAAATTGTGTGAGGGGGAGATGACAAGTGATGAGAGGCCGGGGATAGAGGCTATGAAAACGTACTGTATTGGGAGAGATCAAGGCCGCCAAGAAAGAGAGAGAGAGAGAGAGAGACTGCCACAACATAGAGAAAGGAAACTGTTGTTGCGGCAAGCCAAAGAGAGAAGAGGGAAGAGAAACTTAAGATGGGAAGAGAGAAAAAAAAGATGCGGGAATCAAAAAGAGAAAGATAGTCGGAGACAGGCAGTGCATCGTAGAGAGGTAGAGGGAGGCACTCAAGAGGTACAGCCAGGCAAATAGGGAAGAATTCCAAGCAGAAAGTGTGTGTGTGTGACTATGTGTGTGCGAGTGTGAATTTTTCTCTGCTGCCTGCTGGAGTGTGTGTCCAGATAATTCAATCTGCTGCCCATTGACTGGCCTCCCGCTCCGTCTTCACTCCTAATTAAATCTCCATTTGTTGGCTGGATGCTAGTGCTTCTAATTGTGTTGCTGTAGCATCGGATACACACACACACACACACACACACACTGCCACACCTAAATACACACATGTACACACATATACACATACACAAGGCCCCGCAGCGAGAGGGATCCCAGACACGTAACCACGGTACATTACACCTCAATTAATCACATCAATTACACATCAATTAACCTGTGACGATGCACTAAACACTGCTACGATGAAGCCGGCGTTTCATCTGCGCCGACCTGAGGAGTTTTCTGTCACATCAAAGCAGACGCGCCATCAAAAAGGAAAACATTTTAAAACATGAAAAATCACTTCACTATTTCAACGCTTGCACCGACTCTTAAGGCTGCCTTCGTAGTCGACGCATGTGTAAGGCTGATTCGTGTTCGTTGATTGGAAGCTCCAAAGACGAGTTCAGGATGCACTTGGTCTCAGGTTAAGAATTTATTCTGATCACATGTGAAATACAAGAAGCACTCGGAGACCGCAGACCTCCGCCGAGGCAGATCAGTGGCCCGGATTTGGATGAAAATTTCAGGAAATGTTGATACTGGCACAAGGAACAAATGATTACATTTTGGTGGTGATCGTGGGTGGGGGGAGCCACTGGGGCCCACTGATCTGCCTTGGCAGAGGTCTGCGCTTCCTTTTCTAGAAAAGCACTCATAGAGTGCAGACCTCCGCCAAGGCAGATTGGTGCCTCCCCGTGGACCCCCCACCCCACCCCCACCCCCACCCCTGATCACCACCAAAATGTAATCATTTGCTCCTTGTGCCAGTATCAACATTTCCTGAAATTTTCATCCAAATCTGTCCTTAACTTTTTGAGTTATCTTGCACACAGACAGGCAGACAAACAAACCAATGCCAACAAAAACATAACTTCCTTTGCAGAGGTAACTAGAAGCACTCGGAGAGCGCAGACCTCCGCCAAGGCTGATCTGTGGCCCCCCCCCGTGGGCCCCCCCACCCCCGATCACCACCAAAATTTAATCATTTCTTCCTTATCCCATTTCCAACAAACCCTGAAAATTTCATCAAAATCTGTCCAAAACTTTTTGAGTTATGTTGCACACTAACGGACAGACAAACAGACAGACAAACAAACCAATGCCAACAAAAACATAACCTCCTTGGCGGAGGTAATAAAAGCCAGCGCTGGTCTTTCTGGACAAGATGTCCCTCAGGAACTCGAGTCAAAGAGCCCCGAATACCAGGTGTAGTTAACAATTATCTTCTTGGGTGACTCCCCCCGAACAATGGGTTGGACTTTGCAACGTCCTCTGACTCCATCTTCTGATTGGACCTCACCTGTTGACCTGTCTTGCCAACTGTCAGTTCACATCTTGTTGCTGGGATGTGCCATGCAAAGTGTCATGACTGTTGTTTTAGACGTGTATCTATTGGAATGCGAGGTCCTAGCTTCTGTAGCCACAACATCTTCTTCAGTGAGCAGAACTGACCCTGAACTTATCAGTACTGGTGTCCATGAGTTTACTGGGAGACAAGCTGCATCAGAAGAGAAATATGTGACTTTTTAGAGCAGTTCAGAGCAAGACTGTAATTATTCTGTAATTATTCTTCACATGCAAGGCAAGCAAAGTATTTCTTTTCATAGTTAATACATTGAACGCAAATTTTGCATTCAATGCAGATTTGGATGAAATTTTCAAGAAATGTTGATACTGGCACAAGGAACAAATGATTAAATTTTGGTGGTGACTCGGGGGGGGGGGGGGGGGGGGGGGCTATCTGCCTTGGTGGAGGTCTGCACTCCGACTGTTTTTCTAGTTATTATTTGTGCATACTGTACATATATGTTATATTTTCTGTGCAGAGACAGAAATATAAAAGACACTTAATGGAAACAAATGAATTTGTACTCTTTTATTCCCTCAACCAATGAGAATCAATAAGAGAATCAATAAGGCTTAGAGTCTGGTTTTGACCAACTCTGTATGTAAAGTGTCATGAGATAACTTTTGTTATGATTTGGTACTATATAAACTAGAAGCACTCGGAGAGCACAGACCTCCGCCAAGGCTGATCAGTGGCGCCCCCCGTGGGCCCCCCCACCCCTGATCACCACCAAAATTTAATCATTTCTTCCTTATCCCATTTCCAACAAACCCTGAAAATTTCATCCAAATCTGTCCATAACTTTTTGAGTTATGTTGCACACTAACGGACAGACAAACAAACAAACAAACAAACAAACCCTGGCAAAAACATAACCTCCTTGGCGGAGGTAATAAAATTTGATTTCATTTCATTTCATTTGATAAGGAATCTGATCGATAAGCAAAATCGATAGTTGAATCGGAATCGTTAAATTCTCATCGATTCTCATCCCTAATAACGTGTTAAATTAAACTGCATCGCTTGCCCCCACTGGTGACGCATGGTATTGCATGCGTTGCTGCGTCGCGTATCAAAAAAATGGACAACACATTTTGCCACGCAAGCACGCATCATGGCGGCCAATGCGTCACAATGCGTTCGCGTCTACGTGCCCTTGCATTGACTATTGCCCCGTTTCCACTATGTAGTATTGGCCCCTACTCGACTCGGCCTTTTTGCGTTTCCACTGCGACAAAGGACCTGGAATCTGGTACCTGGTACTACTTTTTTGGTATCACCTCTGCCGAGGTTCCAGGACTGGGGACCAGATACTAAAAGGTGACGTGTAAACACTGCAGACCACTGATTGGTCAGAGAGTTTTCTCTATGACCCACCATTTTACAAAAAACAGATGCGGAAGTTTACAGTAAATGTAGCGGTAGGTTAATCCATATGATGACACCCTGAACACTACACCATGGTTTGTCGAGGAGGTTCAGACGTAAAAATTCAGCATGAGCTTGATGAGACAAGACGAAACGAGCGAGTTTATCAGCAACTCTCTGAGCAGATGACATGGAAGTAACGCCCGCATCGCTATGACGACCAGGTACTGTAAAGTCAGGTGTGTGCAGGTGTGTACTGAAACGGTTCGGTTCAGTACGTGTACCGTTACACGCCTTGAATGAATAATGGGTCAATAATGTAAAGCGCTTTGGGTGTCTAGAAAAGCGCTATATAAATCCAATCCATTATTATTATTATTATTATTATTATTATTATTATTATTATTTTCAAAATGTACCTTGCTTGAACCATTTTTCTAAGGTCTCAGACCCCACCTTTAACTGACAAAAACCCCACTTTTCATGCAGTGGGAAGTATCCTGTAAAGGAAATAGGACCTGGTACCCGAGTCAAGTCGAGTCGAGCCGGTTCCATGTACAGTCTACTCTTGTTATACCGCCAACTTCCGTTCACGGCCAAATCGGCGGTATAGCGAAAATGGCGTTACAACGGGTTGCGTCCACACTGTGCATGTCTTTACTATATGATGTCTATGCTGCCTCCGTTAACCCGTTCTAATTGCGTTTCTAAATAAATCTTGATTCTGTTATGTTGTAAAGGATCATTTAAAGTGGGGAAACATTTGAAGCATTATTATACCGTGTCGGGAAATGACACCCCATCATCTTGAGGCTTTGGCTTAATCCCACGTCCTCTTCCCGACATCCTGACCTACTGAGTGTTCTGCGATAAATGAACGGTGGCCGTTCCGTAGACCTACTCGTAGCTTGTCGCGATCAGCGTCTGGCGCGTTTGTTTCAGTGCATTGTTAAAATTTATGTGTACTCGATGGCAATCACGCTGGCGGTATAACGGTCGGGAAATCAATGGTATAAGTGTTGTTTGTGCATGGAACTGGGCTGGCGGATGGCGATAGGCGGAAATGGCGGTAGCTAATGGAATAATGCATTGGGGATTTTTGTGCAATGGTTTTGGTCGGCGGTGAGTGAAAATGGCGGTATAACGGCGGGCGGTTTAACGAGAGTAGACTGTAGTGGAAACCCGGCTTATGTAACGGCCCTTAGACTTGTCTTCAGGCCCAATGAAATCTGTGTTGCCACGGTGTAGATATCAAGGAATTTTAGCAATAATTCGTCCCACAGAATGGTGGCAAAGCATAATTTAAAGGCTGCGGTTTTAGAAAGGAGGGAGGCTTCAACCTGTGATGGAGCGGCACGCACATGCAGCATGCAGATGCTGATCCATGAGCTATTTCTCTAAATGAATGTAGGAGTAGATGGGGGCTCTTCATCTTCCCTCCCTGTCGTTCAGGCCTGGTCTGCTTGTTTGGCTTCTGCTCTAATGGGTCGCTTCACCTTGCTGCCTACAGTTGGAGGACACCCCCTCTTTCATTTAATTTCCCTTTCTCCCCCTTCTCAATCCCTTACCCCCGCCGCCTCTGCATCACTTGTAAAAATCTCTTTGTTTTTATCATTAAGCCCTGATTTTCTCTCACCATCTGCTTTTGTGAGTGCTTCTGTTCTTTCTCCTTTATCTCTCTATTTCTTGTTCACTTTCTTTTTCTTTTTTTTTTTTTCTAAATCCTTTTTTTGTACGCCTGCTTTCTGACTCACCTAAAAGATGGAGTGTAAATCGGTGGGGTGCCTGTTGTCACGGTGACAGCAGCAAGTGACAAAGTGACAGATCAACCTGACCTTCACGATGGGAAGGAGGTGTGAATATTTGTTTGTGTGTGCGTGTGCGTTTATGCATTTTATGCCCACCCCAAACCGGCGAGTACAGCGACTACTCAACCTCGTATACATGTGTTTGTGTTCGCTGTTCATGTGTGTATCCATAAGGGACGCGTTTCATCAGCTTTTAAGATGCTTTTAACCCCCTACCTGCTTCCGACAACCCCGACGCAACTAGCACCCTTTCACCAAACCATTACTAGGCCAAGGTCGCAGCCGTGACTGTTGCATAACCCCCATCAGAGAGGCTTACCATGACCCATCTCGCATGTTAAAGTCCAATTGAAGATGCTAAATGACAGCTCTAAATTTTCCTGGATGACACGCTGCACTATGAGGGTAAATGTAGGTGGCTGACAGAGTAGGGAAGTTACGTGCATATCAAGGTTATTATCGAAAACTAGAATTGAGAAAACATTTTCGATAACTGAAATAAATAAAAAGTATAATTAAAAGAAAAAAACGATAACTAACTGAAACTGTATTGTGTGCTTACAAAACTAACTAAAACGGATACAAATTATGGATAAAATTCCCTTCGTTTTCGTCTTTGTCAATGTCGGATTGATATGAAATCGATTTATTTTGCTCGGGCATTTTTAGCTAACACTTGTCGTCACTTGTCATTTAGACTCGTCTTCTCGTCCCATCTCTTCCTGACGAGGTTATAATAGTTTTGGATTTTTCATTATAGTTTAGTTTTGTTTAGTTTTGACTTTTTTTCTCTAATTCAGTTAGTTTTAATTCATTTTTAGAGCAGATTTGCTAGTTTTTATAAGTTTTCATTTTTTTCTCAATGCTTAGTTTTAGTATTAATTTTAGTTTTGTCGTATCTTTTATCTTCTTCACTGTTGTATTCAAATAAATCCCAGACAGGATTCTGCTGCTGTCTCCCAGCTTTAGTCTCCATGTTTCCAGGTAGAGTGGGGACAAAAACGGCAAGTGACAAGAAGTGACGGACCGTTAATTGTCATATGGTGCTGCTAGCTAAAATTGCTTGAGGGAAATAAATCGATTTCATATCAATTCGACATTGACAAAGACGAAAACGCAGGGAATTTTATCCAGAATTTTTATACGTTTCAATTAGTTTTGTAAGAACACAATACAGTTTCAGTTCGTTATCGTTTTTTTTTTTTTTTTTCTTTTAACCCTTTCATGCATGGGTCACTCCAGTGGACAGTTCTTCTCCAGCTGTTCTTTTGTATATTAATGGGTTTTGTTGTTTTAGTTCCATATCAGCCAACACAGTGGACACTTATGCATCATCCCATACACTGACATTCATACCATTACTGTAACTGTGCTGTTCTTGATAAACCTGATCTGCATGAACATGTTTGAATGTAAATCAATTGTTATTTGTTATACAAAAAGTTTTTTTTTTTTTTTTTTTTTTTTTTTTGCATATTATCTCCATGAAGTGAGTAAATACTAGCATTAGAATATGTTAAAATGTGAGAAGACATCAGATTAGCAGCATTAAAAATGTTTGTATTTCATTGTTTTCATATTACTTTCTGATATTGGGTTTTAAACATATGTTTCTTTACTTCAGAAATTAAATGCATGGGTATTTTTGTAACTCCATAGAAAAAAAAAACTCGATCACATTATTTTTTTTCATGGCTAAGGATGAATAAAAACACTCAAAAAATAAATCTTGACTCAGGTTCTCACAATTCATGCATGAAAGGGTTAATTATAGTTTTTATTTATTTCAGTTAATGAAAAAGTTTTTACAATTGTGATTTTTGTCATTTCGTTAGTTTTCGTTAACGATAATAACCTTGGTGCAGATGGAAATACAAAAGACAGTTAATGCAAACACACCCATTTGTACTCTTTTATTCCCTCACCCAATGAGAATCCATAAGACAAGGGTGTCAAACTCATTTTAGTTCAGGGGCCACATTCAGCTTAATTTGATCTGCAGTGGGCTGAACCAGTAAAATAATAACATAACATTAGATAGATAGATAGATAGATAGATAGATAGATAGATAGATAGATAGATAGATAGATAGATAGATAGATAGATAGATAGATAGATAGATAGATAGATAGATAGATAGATAGATAGAATGTCAACTCCAAACTTTTCTCTATATTTTACAGTGAAAAATGTAAGATTAAACAATGAAAAAGTTTACATCTACAAACTATTCTTTCAAACACTGTGAATAACATGAACAAACTGAAAGAGTAAGTGTAATTTTAACAATATTCTGTCTCAGTATATCATTTCCACATGTTCATTGTAACATACAGACACAGTGGATCTACAAACACACAAAACATTTAATATCGGGCAGAATATTGTTAAAATTGCACTTATGTTTCTTAAGACATTTCAGGTTCTTCACATTTGTTCAGATTATTCACATTTTTTTTGTGAAATAATACTTTGTTTTAGTGTAAATACGTGAAAATATTTACATTTACAAAGAGAAAAATGTGGAGTTGTGAGTATTTATAGATTATTATGATAGTATTTTACTGGTCTGACCCACTGGAGATTGAATTATGCCCCGTTTCTACTGCGTGGTATCAGCTCGACTCGGCCTTTTTGTGTTTCCGTTACGAAAAAGGACCTGGAATCTGATACCCGGTACTACTTTTTTGGTATCACCTCCGCTGAGGTTCCAGGACTGGGGACCAGATACTAAACCATGACGTGTAAACACTGCAGACCACTGATTGGTCAGACAGTTTTGTCTGTGACCCGCCGTTTTACAAAAAACTGATGTGGAAGTGCACTCAAAAAAATGATTCTTGGCTCTAATAAACATGAAGTAATATTTTAAAGTAAAATGTAACTGAAATATATGAAATTTCAAGTTTATTTATTCGAAAAAGTCAAACATAATGTGAATATGCTTCGTATAAAGTGAATCTAAACAAATAAAGTCAACTTTATTTACTAGATCACATAAAAAGGCTGAGTGTCACAGTCAAACACAGTTTATGTAAAAGTTTGCATTAACTAAAGCAAATCTGACTGAAGGTATTTAATTTATTCATATTGACTCAATATGATAGAAAAAACATTGTATTAAATGCAACTCTTTACATTAAACTTATGTAATAAAATTACATGGAAAATTTACATGTAATTAAAATACATAAAGTCAACATTTTTGGCTTAATTATTTTTTTGAGTGTGGACAGTAAATACAGCGGTACGTTAATTCACATGATAACAGCCCAAAACTACACCATGGTCGGTCTTTGGTGGCCCACGTAAAAATTCAGACGAGACAACACGCAACAAGTGAGTTTTCAGCAACTTTCTGAACAGACAACATGGAAATAACACGCCACATCGCTATGACGACCAGGTACTGGAAAGTCAGTAGTATCCTGTAATGGAAACGGTCTCCAGGAATACTGAGTCGAGCTGGTTCCATGTAGTACAGGGGTGTCCAAACTTTTTTTCAAGAGGGCCAGATCTGATAATGTGGATATTGCCAGGGGCCAGTGGTCCCTTCAGACATTTTTTAAACAGTAAAACTTACATATAAATGCGCTGTTCTACAACAATTTTATTTTCATTGTCACAATATCGTTTTTTTAAATGGCAATGTAACCAAATCTGAGCCACTCAGGTGTGAACAAATTAAAAAAAAAAAAAATCTGCCTTCCTTTCACATCTGGAGTCAGATAACATCAAACAAACTGTGTGGAGTATCTTAAACTTCCAAGTTGATACAAATCTTAACCCCACATTCATTTTAAACATGACTTATATGAGTAATCATTACTCATATATTACTCAGTAATGCAAAGTCTGTTAACGTTTAAGATGAAAACATATGACTCTTACTCTTGTCTTTCACAAAATCATTCAAAAAGTAATATTTTGTGTCACATCTACAAGTACCTAACACCAGCAGTTATAGGCAACTAACCTGGCAACTTGGTAGCCTGCCTCGGTGGCAAATTCATTTAACTCCCAGGTTCACATGAAGAGTCACTGTTGTGAGTTTAAAGCAGCTGGAATTTGCTTCACTTTTTCAGAACGCTCACTCCCTGCTAGCTTGTCGTATGCGTTAGCATGTTTTGTCTGCTCGTGTCTCTTTACATTGAATTCCTTAAACAAGGCAACAGTCTCTTGACAAATTAGGCAAACATAATTGCCTCGATTTTCAGTGAAAAAAAAATTGTAATTCCTATCTCTCCTGGAAGCGGCGGCCCTCACTGTCAACTTTCGCTTTTTTATTTACAGGCACCGTGGTTAGAAATTAGCGAAAAAGGTTCACGGT
Source organism: Sphaeramia orbicularis (assembly GCF_902148855.1). Classification (NCBI taxonomy): domain Eukaryota; kingdom Metazoa; phylum Chordata; class Actinopteri; order Kurtiformes; family Apogonidae; genus Sphaeramia; species Sphaeramia orbicularis. Next base: position 9,913,364 of record NC_043964.1, read on the forward strand.
GAGGTTGTAGAGCCAGATAGAGTTAGAGTGGTGCTGCCACCATGAGGTGAAAGGAGAAACTGCATTTGGAACCTTTTATGATTCATGTACAGGGTGGGGAAGCAAAATTTACAATATTTTGAGGCAGGGATTGAAAGACAGTGTATGACCAATTAGTTTATTGAAAGTCATGAGAATTTATTTGCCACAAGAAAATGTACATAATAGAAAATGTTTTTATTCTATGTGTCCTCCTTCTTTCTCAATAACTGCCTTCACACGCTTCCTGAAACGTGCGCAAGTGTTCCTCAAATATTCGGGTGACAACTTCTCCCATTCTTCTTTAATAGTATCTTCCAGACTTTCTGGTAATAGTTTTGCTCATAGTCATTCTCTTCTTTCCATTATAAACAGTCTTTATGGACACTCCAACTATTTTTGAAATCTCCTTTGGTGTGACGAGTGCATTCAGCAAATCACACACTCTTTGACGTTTGCTTTCCTGATTACTCATATGGGCAAAAGTTTCTGAAAAGGTATGGATAATAGTGTTAGGTATGATTATGACATCAATATATGTTTGGTTTCAAAACAATTGACGTAGTGCCTGCTGAGAAAAAACAACTAAATGTTCATTGTAAATTTTGCTTCCCCACCCTGTATCCTTTAAAGAAATATGAAAAACTTGAACCATGAACAAAATGAACTTTATTAAGAAAAAAAAGTGCAATTTTAACAATTATGCCATTATTTAGCCTCAGCTTCTCACTTTCACATGTTCATTACAACATACAGATCACAGTGGATCTACAAAAACACAAAACATTTAATAACAGGGAGAATATTAGTGCAATTACACTTAACCCTTTCATGCACGAATTATGAGAACCTTAATCAAAATTTTTTCCTGAGTGTTTTTATTCCTCTTTAGGCATGGAAAAAAAACAATGTGATAGAAAATTTTCTTCTGAAAAATAAATAAAAAAATAAAATGAAATAAATAAAAAATATATATATATATATATTTTTTAAATACATAAAAAAAAGTAATAATGACAAAAAAAAAAAATCTTATGAACCTATTTTTCATGGAGTTGCAAAAATATCCGCTCAGCTGGACACCACACGTTTAATTTTTGACGCACAGAAACATGTATTTACTGATAAATTGTGTGAAAACTGTGGGGAAGGCTTGTGATTCTGGGGGTTTATCCTCAGGAGAGATCTACACAATGTTACCAATTCATGTCAGAAAAGACATGTAGTGTCTTAAAACTTTAATAAAGAAATGTGTAAAAAAAAAAAAAACAACAAAAAAAAAAAAAAAAAAAACAATGAAAAGAACAACAAAATCCATGAATATACAAGAGAAGAGCTGTAGAATAGCTGTCCACTGTAGTGACCACTATGCATGAAAGGGTTAATTCTCTTAAGACATTTCAGATTGTTCATATTTGTTCAGGTTGTTCAAATTTTTTTCTTGAAGGCTAGTCCGTAAATATACATTTCTTTTTTGTGTAATTTAACTTTTTTTTTTTTTTACAATAAAAAAGACAAAATATGTCTGATGATTACTCATATGGGCAAAAGTTTCTGAAAAGTTATGGATAATAGTGTTAGGTATGATTATGACATCAATATATGTTTGGTTTCAAAACAATTGACGTAGTGCCTGCTGAGAAAAAACAACTAAATGTTCATTGTAAATTTTGCTTCCCCACCCTGTACTCGGTTCAACAGTCCAAGCGGGCCATAAATAATACAATATAAAACCCAAGCTGTGGGCTGTATAAAATCTGACCGCGGGCCGTGATTGGCCCCCTGGCCGGACTTTGGTCATACCTGACGTAGTACAAACGCAGCATTAATCTGAATGTGAAACCTGAACTAAAATCATTGTTCATTTCTTAATATCTATTTTGCATTTCATAAATTCATCCCAAGGGCTAGACTGCACCCTTTGGCGGGCCGGACATGGTCCCCGGGCCGCATGTTTGATGTAATGCTCAAAGTACGAAAACTGAACCCAGATGCAGGACCCAGAGACAGATGTAAAAGTTCACAGTGTTTATTAAACAACCAGCTCACTGACAGATCAATGAATATGATTATGAACAAAATCTTGAGAGCAATGGACGCTGAGTTCTTCTCCGGGTTAGGAGTCTGGACTGGGGACAAGAACCCTCCGTCCGGTTCGGTAGTACGCGTCGGTACCCCGACTAGGGAGAAGCAGAGGGAGGTCAGTGGCGGAAACAGGTCATACACGGGAAAGCAGTCAGACAGGCAACAGGACATAGGGATCAGGCTAGCTCACGTACTGTAAAAATCAGGCGAGGAGATCAAAACCAGGAGGTCAGAATGAGGCAGACAAAACTGACGGGGATAAAGCAGATAGGCAAAAACGAGATGGCAAACCGGGTCAAACACAGATAGGCAGACAGACGGACGGGATCAAAACGCTGGTAGGTAACTCACAAGGAAACTACGAACTGGCGACTGACCAGGGGAAAAGACAGGACTTAAATACACAAAAGGGAGGGAAGACAACGAGACATAGGTGGAAAAAATTAGGGCGGAGTCAGGTAATCAGGAGCAGGTGAACACAATCAGGGAAAGGAAGTAAAGACACCAGACAAGACACACGAGGGAAACTTAACAAAATACAACAGGAAATAACAGACAACATGAAAGACAGACAAAACCAGACTATCGTCTGGTGGCAGGTTTGACAGTTTGACACCTGCGCCATAAGGAAAATCGATAATGGGATCGGAATCGTTAAACTCTTAGCGATTCCCATCCCTATGTACGTGTGTCTGGGCGGAGAGAGGTAGGAAGAACAAGATATTGCAGTGTGTTAAGTGAAGGAAAAGAGCAGTGTGGATAACAACAGAGTAGACCTCCGAATGATTCAACAGTCACGGACGCCACTTTATCACTGCATGTCAGCGATACAGTTGTGCCAGAGCGGTGGGATGTGGTTACCAGGGCTCAAACACAGGTGCCTGAGGATAAAACAGAGGGCAGAAAGAGCTCCCCCGCTGTCGGAGCAGATGAGGGGGTAAGGAGGTGAGATACAAAATAAGCGAGCGAAAAAAGAATACAAGACAAAAGCAGAATGCGAACAGTGTCTGTGTGATTGCGTGCCAGAATGGCGCAATGGGGAGCACAATGGGCCTTGGTTTATAAAGCTGCCCCGGTGCCTGTGGTCTTTGTCTCACGGCCATTAAAATTCTGTGTATGCAGCAGGGGACCCGGCTGGAGCCATGCCACCATTCAACCTCAGCTGTCAGGTTAGAATAAGGTGTTTTTATATCTGTGGTGAATGGGCTGCGGTGGTACTGTTGGGAAGGGGGGGCACCTGCCACACAGCAGCCATATTAAAGCTCTCCTGTTCCTCCCTTGTCAGTTCTGGTCTTACCTTGGCCCTCGCTGACCTGCTTTCTTTTGCTTTTATCTCTGTGCATGGACGGTGCAGGAGGAATTCCTAGCCCAGAAGGTTCTACCCCAGGGAAGAAAAATAATAACAGAATAACCTAGAAATGATGACAACTCCAAATTTTTGTCTTTTTTTTTTGGCTTAATTGAAGATTTGTTTTTTTTTTTTACTTAACTGAAGATTTTTTTTGGCTTAATTCAATTTTTTTTTTTTTTTTTTTTTTTTTTTTACTTGATTGGAGATTTTTTTTTGCTTAATTCAAGATTGTTTTTTTAACTTAATTGAAGATTTTTTTTGTCTTAATTCAAGATTTCTTTTAAATGAATTGAAGAGGTTTTTTTTTTTGGCTTCATTCAAGATTTATTTTTATTTATTTTTTTTTTTTAACTTAATAGAAGATTTTTTTTTTGGCTTAATTTAAGATTTTTTCCAAAATTTGAGATTTTTTTTTTTTTTTTTTTTTTTTTTTTGGCTTAATTGAATATTTTTTTAACTTAATTGAATTTTTTTTTTTTTTTTTGGCTTAATTCAAGATTTCTTCTTTTACTTAATTGAAGATTTTTTTTGGCTTAATTCAAGATTTTTTCCTTAATTCAAGCTACATTTTTTTTGCTTAATTCAATTCAAGTCTGTGGAATTTTTGCACTTGGCAAAAACATCCCAGGGGCCGAACTGGACCCTTTGGCGGGCCACATTTGGCCCCCGGGCCGCATGTTTGACACCCCTGTTCTACCCGTTCTGGATTTGAATGTTGCGGGGGTATGACAGACCCACCACTGTCTGTTCGTTCATCACTGAAATTGAAGACATGACAGTTGTTCGCTCGCGCTGCTCTTCCTCTTCTTCATCGCTCTAGCCCTGTTTCTTCTGGAAAAAAAAAAGAAGTCTTGCACTGACACTGTGAAGCCTGTGTGTTACAGTAGGATGAAAACAAACTGCATCACTTAGGTTGAGTTCACGGTCTCTTTTTGGATGGATGGTCCTATACTTACATGTGTGCAACAATTTCCTCAGACTCACGCAACTGAAGAGATTGTCCGCCAACCGCTCCCAAAACATATATACTCCGAATTTGCAGAAAAAATGCTGTAAATTTGTGCATGTGCAAATCTTGTATTGTTTTCTGCTTTATTTGTGGACACTATTTATTACCTCCTCTGTTTGTTTGTTTGTTTGTTTGTTTGTTAGCAAGATAACTCAAAAAGTTATGGACGAATTTATTATTTATAATTTAGCAAGATAACTCAAAAAGTTATGGACGAATTTTGATGAAATCGTCAGGAAATGTTGATACTGGCACAAGGAACAAATTATTAAATGTTGGTGGTGATGGGGGGGGGGGGCTGGTCTGCCTTGGTGGAGGTCTGCGTTCTCTGAGTGCTTTTCTAGTATTACACTGGGTTCCAAAAAAATGTTTTTTGCAAGTTGTCTAGGTTTTTTCAACTGAATTAGGACCATTTTGCACCGCTAAATCCAAAAATGACATCTGTTTTTCTCAATCAGGTCAGGGTTTTTTTGCTAATTTGATTTTGAAAAATTTGATCTTCTCACAAAATATAATAACACTGGTCAACAACAAATTTATTGTTTAGGTTTTTTGAGCTGATTTAGGATAATTTTGGTGTGCTGAATCCAAAAATCACATTCATTTTGCTCAATCAGGTCAACTTTCTGAACTGTGCTACATATTGGCTTTTGAACATTTTTGCTTACATTTATGGGCATTTTCACATCATATGATACAAAATTCTTTCATATTCATATTCATATTTCATATTCTTTGTAATATGGCTGCTGTGTGATGCGATTTTTGGATTCAGCACACCAAAATTATCCTAAATCAGCTCAAAAAACTTAAACAATAAATTTGTTGTTGACCAGTGTTATTTATTACTTTTATCTCATCACACTTACTTTCCTTTTTATCTCAACAGAGGTTATGTTTTCATCTGAGTTTGTTTGTCTGTTAGCAAGATAACTCAAAAAGTTATGGACAGATTTGGAGGATATTGTTGATGTTGATACTGGCACAAGGAAGAAATGATTAAATTTTGGTGGTGACTGGGGGTGGGGCTAATTTTCCTTGGTTGAGGTCTGCGCTCTCCGAGTGCTTTTTTGTTTTTGCTAATTTGCTAGTCTTTTTGTGTGCAACAGAGCTATTGTGAAAAAGTAATTTCCCTTGTGGATCACTCAAGCTTATCTAAGTCTAAAAAAATTACATATACTGCTACCAATTGTGGGCCCCATGAGAGGTAAACATTGTGGACCCTTCATGAAATTCAATATCTTGTCGATCTGTCGGGGTGTGGGGGCAGCATACATAACATCACTTAGGCTAGCGTGAAAAAAACCTGAAACTTAACATTCTTTCAACATCCGACTCCTGACTTCTATGCCAGTGCTATACAGCAGATCTTACACGAAATTTTCACAACTTCTAGCCTATATCCACTGGACCCCTTCCACTGTTCTATGGGCCCCCCACAAATACTGGGCCCCATGAACCACCACCAAAAACATGTTTTATTATTTTACATTTTTTCATGTGTATATCATGTATTTTCCTATATTTAATTTACTGATGATGTAGATGTTCATAAAATATCAGAGTAAAGTTGAGGGTTATATCAAAAACAGAGAAAACTGAAGAAAAAGTGACTTTTTCAGTAAAATATATCAGTAACTGAACATGAAAAAATGTTTCCATCCACTGTCATTGATCCAACTCCATGGGTTTTACTGGCAAATCAATGTTGTAGAAGATGACGGTGTTTCCACGGTAACTACAGAGCCTCTGAACGTCCAAATGGGTCATATCTGTTGACCATGAAAAGATGAAAAACTGTATTTTACAGCAATTATTTACATGTATTGATAGGATTAGTGGATCAGATATGATTAAATATTTTACGATGATTTATAATCATCTAATTCATCCTATAATCATATAATTTATTTATGATGATTTTTAATATTTTTAGATCGTCTTGGTCGCCAATGGCTGTTTGGGTCTTTATAGGTTAAACTTGAGGGTTATTATACCAAAAAACAGAGAAAACTGAAGAAAAAGTGACTTTTTCAGTAAAATACATCAATAACTGAACATAAAAAAAATGTCTCCATTCACTGTCATTGATCCAACTCCATGGGTTTTACTGGCGAATCAATGTTGTAGAAGATGATGGTGTTTTCACATTCACTACGGAGCCTCTGAACATCCAAATGGGTCATATCTGATGACCATGAAAGATGACAAACTGTATTTTACACCAATTATTTACATGTATTGATAGGATTAGTGGATCAGAAATGATTAAATATTTTACATCATTTTAGATTGTCCTGGTCGCCAATGGCTGTTTGGGTCTTGATAAATTAAAATTGAGGGTTTTTATACCAAAAAATAGAGAAAACTAAAAAAGTGACTTTTTCAGTTAAATATATCATTAACTGAACTCAAACCAAATGTTTATGACCGCTGTTATTGATCCAACTCCATGGATTTTAATTGGAGTTCAGTATTGTAGAGGATGATGGTGTTTCCACGGTAACTATGGAGCCTCTCAATGTCCAAATGGGTCATATCTGATGACCATGAAAAGATGAAAAACTGTATTTTACAACAATTATTTACATGTATCGCTAAGATTAATGGATCAACTGGTATTAAACAGTTTAGATCAGTAGATGGTTTTGGTCGGAGGAGGACATTTGGGTCTTTATGGGTTAAGGTTCGAGTGTGATTGAGGGAAATAGAAAAAAAAGATAAAAACTCAGCATTTACCACTGGTTGGAACTGGTACATGAGCGCTCCTGATCTCCACATCCTTTTGTCGTATCCCCAGTGCCTCCTTCGAAGGTTGGATCCGACTTCATAACATTATTGCAACATGATTCATACGACCACAAGAGGTCACCAACATAATATGAACACCGGCTGCTTTATGCTCCTTCACAGACTGAGTCATACTGTTGTTTTCTGGGTGATGAGTGTCATAAAACTAGGAAGACAAGGAATCTAGGACCATCTGTCTGTAGTTTGTTTTGTTTTGTTTTTTCTCTCTACAAAGTTTTTTTATTGAATTTTTATATTGTAATAATCATAACTGTACAGGTGAATGTATATAAAATATAACAACATAGTTATGGACCAACCCTGATGTACCTCATACTCCAACAAAAATATATAAACATACACATCCAGAATGAATACATAAAATACAAATAATTCATTAAAATAAAATAAAAAATGTATATATATCCTTAGTTACAATGAGAAATTGTTTGTGTCCATCTTTTTAATATATAATAATACAGGCTGCCACACTGCATAGAATTTAACTGCATTGTCTCTTGCGGTATATCTGATTTTCTCTAATGTCAGATAGTTCATAAGGTCTTTAATTCAGAGGTTAAATGTCAGAGGATTTCTGTCTTTCTATTTAAGTGAAATGAGCCGACGAGCTATTAAAGTTGTCAAGTCAATGATGTTCTTCAAATTCTCGTTGATGTGTGTATTCTGTGAACTCACTCCAAATACTGCAGTGAGTACATGATGTTCTACTGGGGTTTCAAAGATCTCTGAAAAGAAATTAAATATGGGTTGCCAGAAATTGCTCAATTTATTTCAAAGGTGAAACGTGTGTGAAAGATTTCCTGTCACATTTAGAGTCAGTAGTCATTTTAGTTTGGCTAGTTTGGCTTTAAACCAGGAACTGTGTGGAGTTTACGACGGTGTATTAGGGCCACATAAGAAAATAAAAAGACTTGTCACTACGAGAATGAAGTCATTATATTTTGAGAATAAAGACGTTATATAATGAGAATAAAGTCGTAGTTTAAAAAAAATAATTATTTAATGAGAATAAAGTCATTAGCTAATGAGTATAATGTCGTAGTTTTAAAAAAAAGTCATTATTTAACAAGAATAAAGTTGTTATATTTCGAGAATTAAGTCATCATATGAGAATAAAGTCGTAGTTTTAAAAAAAGTCATTATTTAATGAGAATAAAGTTGTTATATTTCGAGAATAAAGTCATTATATAATGAGAATAAAGTTGTAGTTTAAAAAAAGTCATTATTTAACAAGAATAAAGTTGTATTTCAAAAATAAAGTCCGTATATAATGAGAGTAAAGTCGTAGTTTTAAAAAAGTCATTATTTTATGAAAATAAGTTACATTTCGAGAATAAAGTCATTATATAATGAGAATAAAGTCATAATTAAAAAAAAAAAAAACTCATTATTTAACTAGAATAAACTCATTATATAATGAGTATAATGTCATAGTTTTAAAAAGTCATTATTTAACGAGAATAAAGTTATGTTTCGAGAATAAAGTTTCTATAAAATAAGAATAAAGTTGAAGTTTAAAACAAAACCTCATTATTTAACAAGAATAAAGTCATTATATAATGAGAATAAAGTCGTAGTTTTAACAGTCATTATTAAACGAGAATAAAGTCTTTATATTTTGAGAATAAAGTCATAATATAATGAAAATAAAGTCGTACCCACTCAGTGAATAATGTAGATCTTGGAACATTTGGTGAAGTTCTACCTTCATTTGAAGTTTACGCACAAAGGCCAAATACTGAGTCTGTTAGCCCCGCCCACCATCAACACATTATCATTAGTCGAAGGACTTTGAAGCGAGTTTGCACATGTTTGGCTTGGTTTCATCGTGAGAATCGAACCAATTTGTAGCAAATTTCCTCTTTTTTGGAGGAAAAACTGACAAAGCGTTCGTCTGCAGGACTGTCGGTGTTTCCACCAGAACTGTTGGGTTTGTTGATTCTGAAGAAACTGTGAGGATTCTACTGTGAGTTCTGCAGTCCAACAGAAGGGAAAGTTGCATTCGCTGTAAAACCGGAAACTCTGTCAAATTTTCAAAATATTATGACTTTAATCTCATAAAAGTACGACTGCATTCTTTGCATTCTCGTTAAATGGTGAGGTTTTTAAAACTACGACTTCATTCTCGAAATATAACGACTATTCTTGTAGCGGCATGCGTTTTTATTTTCTTACGTGGCCCTAATACGCTGTCGTAGTAGTTTAACCAGATTTTGCGGAAACTCGGTGGATGGGTAGGTCAACGGCTAAGGATGAGCTAAATTTTGGAGTACATTTCTTCCGTTTCTTGCTATCGTAACAGTCCAACCTGACACAAAAGAGGATGGCGTAGACGGGACTCTGTTGTTTGCGGTTTAATGCTAATGTGAAATTAGAAGACGAGTCGACTGTCGGTGTCCTTCTATTGTTCCGAATGTTCCCTGAAGTCACAATGCTTCTGCTCTAAAAGGAGATGACACCCGAGACCAATTATGGATTAAATCAGCGAGGATGACGCCGCTGTGAAGGCAAACACATTAACCTGACACATTAGTGACAGAAGCATAATCCTCTACAGTGGGAAAGCAAGATCCAACTTCCTTTCTCCAGATATGGATTCCTAGACCTCTGACATGTCCGATGGAGCTGTCAGGAAATACAATGGATTTTCTAATGACACTGACTAACAAACTGTGGATTGGATACATCAATACAGATACCGATCTACTCCAAAAAAAAAAAAAAAAAAAAGAAAAAAGGAATCAATACCCGGGTTCAATAGGACACTATTTTCGAACATGTAGACAGTGAAATCAAAACAAAACCAACCAACAAAATATAAGTAATGATACAGTAAAGGTTGATAAGTAAACAAACAAGAAAATAAATAAAATAAAATAAAAATGAATTAAATTAAACATGCTCGAAACGGAGCAGGAAGAAGTAAAAACTTATAAACTCTTACTTCCAATCTGTATTCCTAATGACCTCTATAAAAATAATAGCAATTATTATTTTTTATGAATATCAATACAACAACAACCAAATTAACAATAACAACAACAGTACTTATAATAATAATAATAATTATTATTATTATTATAATAATTATAATAATAACAGCAACAACAATAATATCATCATCATCATCATCAACAACAACAACAACAACAACAACAACAACAACAACAACAACAACAATAATAATAATAATAATAATAATAATTATTATTATTATTATTATTATTATTATTATTATTATTATTATTATTATTATTATTATTATTATTATTATAACAGCAACAACAATAATATCATCATCAACAACAACAGCAACAACAACAACAACAATAATAGTAACACATCCTTATTCCTGTATACACTAATATAATAATACCATTTGTAAATTATCATACAAGTATCAACAATCTCAGATATTAATAAAAAGTAAAAAACAAACAAAAACCAAAAAAGCATATACATACATAATATAAATACATATAATATTCTATATTGTCCTCTATAATAATAATAATAATAATAATAATAATAATAATAATAATAATAATAATAGTAATATATTCATATATCCATATTTAAACTAGATATTGTCAACACATATGTGGCAAAGCCCCACTATGACCCCCCCCCCAGCTCTTTCCTCTCTGTATTTTTAAAAAATCATTTGTTTGTATTTGTTTTTAATCTGTTTGATGTTATATGCTACCAGAATATTTTATTCTTATATGTGCATGTTATAAGTACAAATCTGCATTATACAGTAATATAAGCATGCATCCATGTGTATAAACAGACATATTGCGTCCATTTCCAGTATTTCTGTGCAGTGGACAGGTCAGAAACATGTGTCCGATGGGTTTGACCTCAGTGGTTCTGAGAAGATCAGAAGCACAGTGTTGAAGAGGAAGAAGAGAATGAGGGTCAGACAAGAGGTTCTTTGTTGGAAACTCATTAGATCCCAGAGCCCAGTGTGCAGATGCATTGGCCCTATATCCTTTTAGCAGTGGAGACAGTCAGCTTTCATTTAAGTTCTCACCAAGTCCAGAAGTGACGATTGTTTTAGTTGTGGACGAAATGACATTTGGATTCTGATGTTTCCCTGATATGAAACTTTAGCATTTTTACACCTTAAGCTGTTGTATTTCCTTTATATTTGACATTTCTTATGTGATTTGTCACCATTAATTACAATATTATCTTTTGTATTTTGCATTTTTCCAGCGAAAATCAGGTATTTTTCCATATTTTACACTGTAAAAAATGATTCATGGGGTTAATAAGTTCAGCTTAAAATCAAGAGCTTTCTCTGCTTAAAAAATTAAGTTTGTTACATGCACACATTTAAATCAGTTGATACGTTATTTTATTAAGTTGGTCTAAATGAAAACAAGGAAAACAGTCTTAACTTAATACCATATTGATTTTGAACAGACATTTCTGCCTTTAACATAACAAAGAAGTATATTAAGTTAGTACAACTTAAAAATCTTGTATGCTTCCTTTAAAAGCTGAGTACAAATCTGACGTGCCTATATGTACTGATCATATAAATGTTCCTAAAAGCTCCGACTAATCCATAAAGACCCAAAGTTTCCAATTATTTTTTCTCACTATTTAACCTCTAAGTGATTTTTCACCATTTATTATGATAATATCCTCTCTATTTTGTGATTTTTCAGTGATAATCGAACATTTTCCTACGTTTAATTCACTGATCATGGAAATGTTCATAAAAAAATCAAAGTAAAGTTGAAGGATATTGTATCAGAAACAGAGAAAACTGTAGAAAAAGTGACTTTTCCAGTAAAATATATCATGAAATAAACTTAAAACTAATATTTATGACCGTACTTATTTATCCAACTCCATGGGTTTTACTGGTGAATCAATGTTGTAGAAGATGCTGGTGTTTCCATGGTAACTACAGACCCCCTGAACTTCCGAATGGGTCATATCTGATGACCATGAAAAGACGACAAACTATTTTACACCAATTATTTACATGTATTGATAGGATTAGTGGATCAGAAATGATTAAATATTTTACATTAATAGATGTTTTTTTGTTCCTATAGCTGTTTGGGTCTTTTTGTGGATTAAACTTAAGGGTTATTATACCAAAAAAAAGGGATTTTTTTTTCAGCAAAATCAATCATTAACTGAACTTTAGCTAGTCAATTAATGTTGTAGAAGATGCTGGTGTTTCCATGGTAACTACAGACCCTCTGAACGTCCGAATGGGTCACATCTGATGACCACGAAAAAATGACAAACTGTATTTTACACCAATTATTTACATGTATTGATAGAATTAGTGGTTCAACCGGTATTAAACAGTTTAAATCAGTCGATGGTTTCGGTCGCTGGTGGATGTTTGGGTCTTTAAGGATTAAACTTAAGGGTTATTATACCAAAAACAATTGACATTTTCAGTTAAATATATCATTAACTGAACTTAAACTAGTGAATTAATGTTGTAGAAGATGACGGCGTTTCCATGGTAACTACAGACCCTCTGAACGTCCGAATGGGTCACATCTGACGACCATGAAAAGCCGACAAACTGTATTTTACACCAATTATTTACATGTATTGATAGAATTAATGGATCAATCGGTATTAAACAGTTTAAATTAGTCGTTGGCTTCGGTCGCTGGTGGATGTTTGGGTCTTTTAGGGTTAAACAGGTGCAATTCTGCAAAAATCTGCACTTTCCTCTGAATGTTAACCCTGGTCCAAAGTGGCCCAGACTACCAATGAGCACAGAGTTTGTTTTTTGTTCCTATAGCTGTTTGGGTCTTTTTGTGGATTAAACTTAAGGGTTATTATACCAAAAAAAAGTGTTTTTTTTCCAGCAAAATCAATCATTAATTGAACTTAAGCTAGTGAATTAATGTTGTAGAAGATGCCGGTGTTTCCATGGTAACTACAGACCCTCTGAACGGCCGAATGGGTCACATCTGGCGACCATGAAAAGACGACAAACTGTATTTTACACCAATTATTTACGTGTATTGATAGAATTAATGGATCAATCGGTATTAAACAGTTTAAATTAGTCGTTGGCTTCGGTCGCTGGTGGATGTTTGGGTCTTTTAGGGTTAAACAGGTGCAATTCTGCAAAAATCTGCACTTTTCCTCTGAATGTTAACCCTGGTCCAAAGTGGCCCAGACTACCAATGAGCACAGAGTTTGTTTTTTGTTGCTATAGCTGTTTGGGTCTTTTTGTGGATTAAACTTAAGGGTTATTTTACCAAAAAAAAGTGATTTTTTTCAACAAAATCAATCATTAACTGAACTTAAGCTAGTGAATTAATGTTGTAGAAGATGCCGGTGTTTCCATGGTAACTACAGACCCTCTGAACGTCCGAATGGGTCACATCTGGCGACCATGAAAAGATGACAAACTGTATTTTACACCAATTATTTACGTGTATTGATAGAATTAATGGACCAACAGGTATTAAACAGTTTAAATTAGTCGTTGGCTTCGGTCGCTGGTGGATGTTTGGGTCTTTTAGGGTTAAACAGGTGCAATTCTGTAAAAATCTGCACTTTCCTCTGAATGTTAACCGTGGTCCAAAGTGGTCCAGACTACCAATGAGCACAGAGTTGTAATAATCAGGGATGACCCGACCGGCGGCTGGAGTCAGACCTGAATTTGAGCGCATAAATGACACTTCTGCAGGTAACTGACGCGATGATTAGAGCACATTCCATTCCTACGTTCACTCTTTCACACAGGTAATGTGGTATTATGCATATTTCTTGCTTGAGACAATCATTTCCTGCCTGCTTTTTTTTTTTTTTTTAACACATGCACATCTCTAATGGTGGTTTGTTGATGGTACCACATTGCTAAGTGCATGTAGTCAATGAGCCCCATGTGCCGGGCCTGAAAATGGTGAAATTGGTCCGTCTTTTGCATTTGCTCGGGCTTAAGTGAAGGTTTTGGAATGTGTGTGTGTGGAAGGGTATGTGTGTTCGTGCACATATGTCAAGTGCAAATGCATTTACTAGTGGATGAAATTACAGCAAAGCCACCACTCCAGCAGCTATAGTGCCTTGGGAAAAAAAAAAAAAAAAAAAAAAAAAACGGGATGGCTCTTCCATTTGAGCAGAGGCTGGGATCAGTTTCAAGTGCTAGTTGGGTATGAAAGGGTTCGACTTGGAAAAGTTCATGCAAGTGTGGATGAGAAAACACACGATCCAAAGCAAAACAGAGGAAAATGCAACAATTATTTGGAGACCCAAAGCAATGAAACAACCTCCTGTTTGTTCTGGATAGAAAGTGGAGTGGAGTGTGGTTTTGAGAAGGATAAGAAAGTAAATGGGCTTATATACCGCTAGAAACAAAGACACTGTGTTAAATTTGTTGATCCTCGTGGTTTTTCCAATCCAGTTTTCTGTGTAACCCATCGTGTCCACTTGTGTTACATACAGAACCTGCCCATTTAAATGCATATAAATTGCAAATGATTTTGCAATAGCGGTCATTTTTGTGAAACACTCTAGCCCACTAGCAAATTATACTCTTACTCTGAGCCATCCCAAAATTAATGAATTTTAATCAAATATTGGGGCCAAAACTAGGACCAAAATTGGGACATGAAAAACTACATATAGGTGTCAATGCATTTTACTTTGAAAACATGGCTGTAAATGGTCTTATATACCAGTATAAATAAAGACACTGTGTTAAATTTGTTGATCCTAGTGGTTTTTCTAATCCAGATGTGTGGATTTTTCACGAATCTCAGTCTCATTTCAGGTTTTGTATGTAACCCATCGTGTCCACTTGTGTTACATACAGAACCTGTCCATTTAAATGCATATAAATTGCAAATGATTTTGCAACAGCGGCCATTTTTGTGAAACACTCTGGCTCACAAGTAAATTATACTCTTGCTCTGACCCATCCCAAAATTAATGAATTTTTAATCAAATATCGGGGCGAAAAATAGGACCAAAAATGAGACATGAAAAACTACCTATAGGTGTCTGTGCGTTTGTTCTGAAAACATGGCTTGAAATGGTCTGATAGTGCACTGTAAATAAAAACGCTGTGTTAATTTTGTTGATCCTAGTGGGTTTTCTAAACCAGACGTGGGTTTTTCATGAATCTCAGTCTCATTTCAGGTTTTGTGTGTCACCCATCGTGTCCACTTGCGTTACATACAGAACCTGCCCATTTAAATGCATATGAATTGCAAATGATTTTGCAACAGCGATGATTTTTGTGAAACACTTTGGCTCACAAATAAATTATACTCTTGCTCTGACCCATCCCAAAATTAATGAATTTTTAATCAAATATTGGGGCCAAAAATAGGACCAAAATTGGGACATGAAAAACTACATATAGGTGTCAATGCATTTTACTTTGAAAACATGGCTGTAAATGGTCTTATATACCAGTATAAATAAAGACACTGTGTTAAATTTGATGATCCTAGTGGTTTTTCTAATCCAGATGTGTGGATTTTTCACGAATCTCAGTCTCATTTCAGGTTTTGTATGTAACCCATCGTGTCCACTTGTGTTACATACAGAACCTGCCCATTTAAATGCATATAAATTGCAAATGATTTTGCAACAGCGGCCATTTTTGTGAAACACTCTGGCTCACAAGTAAATTATACTCTTGCTCTGACCCATCCCAAAATTAATGAATTTTTAATCAAATATCGGGGCGAAAAATAGGACCAAAAATGAGACATGAAAAACTACCTATAGGTGTCTGTGCGTTTGTTCTGAAAACATGGCTTGAAATGGTCTGATAGTGCACTGTAAATAAAAACGCTGTGTTAATTTTGTTGATCCTAGTGGGTTTTCTAAACCAGACGTGGGTTTTTCATGAATCTCAGTCTCATTTCAGGTTTTGTGTGTCACCCATCGTGTCCACTTGCGTTACATACAGAACCTGCCCATTTAAATGCATATAATTGCAAATGATTTTGCAACAGCGATGATTTTTGTGAAACACTTTGGCTCACAAATAAATTATACTCTTGCTCTGACCCATCCCAAAATTAATGAATTTTTAATCAAATATTGGGGCCAAAAATAGGACCAAAATTGGGACATGAAAAACTACCTATAGGTGTCAATGTGTTTTATTTTGAAAACATGGCTGTAAATGGTCTTATATACCAGTATAAATAAAGACACTGTGTTAAATTTGATGATCCTAGTGGTTTTTCTAATCCAGATGTGTGGATTTTTCACGAATCTCAGTCTCATTTCAGGTTTTGTATGTAACCCATCGTGTCCACTTGCGTTACATACAGAACCTGCTCAATTAAACGTATTTAAATTGCAAATTATTTTGCAACAGCGGTCATTTTTGTGAAACACTCTGGCCCACAAGCAAATTATTCTCTTGCTCTGAGCCATCCCAAAATTAATGAATTTTTAATCAAATATTGGGGCCAATAACAGGACCGAAACTGGGGATGTGAAAAACTACCTAGGTGTCGTTGTGTTTTATTTTGAAAACATGGCTGTAAATGGTCTTATATACCACTATAAATAAAAACACTGTGTTAAATTTGTCGATCCTAATGATTTTTCTAATCCAGACATGGGGTTTTTTCATGAATCTCAGTCTCATTTCAGGTTTTGTGTGTAACCCATCGTGTCCACTTGCATTACATACAGAATCTGCTCAGTTAAACGTATATAAATCGTGAATTATTTTGCAACAGCGGTCATTTTGCAAAACACTCTGCCTTGTATAATTAGTTCAATTCCTAAAATGTACCTGTGAGAGAATAAAGAGATATTCAAAAAAACAGTAATACGTAATTTTCGTGTCCTTTTGACCGTGTTACATGCAGATTTTTATATTAAAAATAATGTAAAATAATATAAAAATGTGTTTTATATTTGCAAATGCACATGCAAATTTTACTCTTGCTCTAACCCATCTCATAATTAATGAATTTTTACTCAAATATTAGGGCCAAAAATAGGACCAAAATTAGGACGTGAAAAACTACCTGTCAGTGCATTTTATTTTGAAAACCTGGCTGTAAATGGTTTGTTTATATGCGTGCACTGTCTCTGTGTTGGTGTGTACGTACACAGCGCATGCATGATTACTTGTGTGAAACACTGAGGTGCACAGTCATTCTTTTATTTACAGTTTCAATCAGGTTCAATTTTGTGTCTCCCGCTCCCTGCTCGCTCAGGCTGCCCTCACATTCACCCTCTGCCGCCGCACCTTCCTTTGCATTTACCGCCATAAATCTGAGCTGTGAACTTAGGTATGGTGTGGAAAAGGGGGAGAGAGAGAGAGAGAGAGAGAGAGAGAGGAAGGAAGGCGAGAGAGAGAGGGAGGAAGGAAGGAGAGAGAGAGAGGAGGCGAGAGAGAGTGAGGAAGGAAGGAAGGAAAGAGAGAGAGAGAAAGGAAGGAGAGAGAGAGTGGAAGGAAGGAAGGAAAGAGAGAGGGAAGGAAGGAGAGAGAGAGAGTGGATGGCAGGAGTGAAGCAGTGTCTCCAGTCCTCATCCCTGACAGTGCGTCATCTGCTGGTAGTCCTGGTTGGTAGTCCTGGTTGGTAGTCCTGGTTCACAGTCCTGGTTGGTAGTCCTGGTTGGTAGTCCTGGTTGGTAGTCCTGGTTCACAGTCCTGGTTGGTAGTCCTGGTTGGTAGTCCTGGTTCACAGTCCTGGTTGGTAGTCCTGGTTGGTAGTCCTGGTTCACAGTCCTGGTTGGTAGTCCTGGTTGGTAGTCCTGGTTCACAGTCCTGGTTCACAGTTCTGGTTCACAGTCCTGGTTCACAGTTCTGGTTCACAGTCCTGGTTCATACCATCTGGTCCTCCAGGCCTTGGCGTCTTACTGCATCTATTAATCGGTGCTTTAATTAGTGCTCCACACACCCAGGCTCAGTGGGCTCAGTGGGCTCAGTGGGCTCAGTGGGCTCAGTGGGCTCAGTGGGCTCAGTGTGGCCTGTGGCTGCTGAGGCAGACAGATCAATATGTGTGATCATGGCTTTTTCATCAGCTCAGATGAAGGTGTTTTGTTTCAGAGCCAGGCCCAGAGCCTGTGTCTCCCCTTAAAGGCAGTTCTGGGTTTTTGGTTCTGGGTTTTGAGTTCTGGGTTCTGGAATTTGGGTTCTGGGTTTTGGGTTCTGGGTTTTGGGTTCTGGGTTTTGGGTTCTGGGATTTGGGTTCTGGGTTTTGGGTTCTGGGTTCTGGAATTTGGGTTCTGGGTTTTGGGATCTGGGATTTGGGTTCTGGGTTTTGGGTTCTGGGATTTGGGTTCTGGGTTTTGGGTTCTGGGTTTTGGGATTTGGGTTCTGGGTTTTGGGTTCTGGGATTTGGGTTCTGGGTTTTGGGTTTTGGGTTCTGGGTTCTGGAATTTGGGTTCTGGGTTTTGGGTTCTGGGATTTGGGTTCTGGGTTTTGGGTTGTGGGTTTTTGGTTTTGGGTTGTGGGTTTTGGGTTGTGGGTTTTGGGTTGTGGGTTGTGGGTTTTGGGTTCTGGGTTGTGGGTTTTGGGTTCTGGGTTCTGGGTTGTGGGTTTTGGGTTCTGGGTTTTGGGTTGTGGGTTGTGGGTTTTGGGTTGTGGGTTCTGGGTTTTGGGTTGTGGGTTCTGGGTTGTGGGTTCTGGGTTGTGGGTTTGGGTGGCGGTGCTGGCCTGGCTGTGTGCAGCGTTGCGGATGGGGCCTGTATAATCTGGCTGCATTAGGGAACTATAAAGATAAATGAAGGGAGGCACAGAGCATAAGTCATCCTGTCAGAGGAGGGGCTTTAAGGCTGGGAAACTTTGGGTTTTCTGAACACCCCCCCCCCCACTACCCCCCCATGGCTTCTTAGTTTCTTTCCCTCCTCTACTCTACTGCTCGCTTGCGTTCTTTTTTGTGTGTACAATCACCACTATATTTTTCTCCATCTGCTTTCTGTCTTCTCCCCCTCCCTCCTCTTTCCATCTCCCACTCCCTCGCTGTCTCCCTCTCTCTCTCTCTCCCTCTCTCTCTCTCTCTCTCTCTCTCTCTCTCTCCGTCCTCTTTTACTGTTTCAGAGGTATGGAAGTGTTCATTTACACTTTTTCTGCAGCACAAATTGCTCTTCTACCTCTTTGCCAGCGCATTTCAATTTGAAATAAAAGAGTAAGCTGCTTTGCAGTAACAACTTCTTCCGTGTGCGTTTTGGCAGACTGTTCTGTTGACCTTCACGTTCCCAATCAGTGCAAAAGAAAAATGGAAATAGCTGTTTCTGACTCTGCTCATTTCCTGTGGATTTCTACTATTGTGTTGTATGAGTGTTCACCCAGGTTATGTACACTGACTCACCGCCTTTGCATCCTTCTTTCTTTCTTTCTTTCTTTCTTTCTTTCTTTCTTTCTTTCTTTCTTTCTTTCTTTCCTTCTTTCTTTCTTTCTTTCCTCTCTCTCTTTCTTTCCTTCCTTCCTTCCTCCCTCCCTCTCTCTCTCTCTCTCTCCTTCCTTCCTTCCTTCCTCTCCCTACTTCCTTCTTTCCTTCATCCCTATCCCTTTCCTTCCTTCCACCCTCTCTCTCTTTCTCTCTCTCTCCTTCCTTCCTTCCTTCCTTCCTTCCTCCCTCTCTTTCTCTCTCATTCCTTCCTCTCTTTCTCTCTCTTCCTTCCTCCCTCTGTCTCCCTCTTTCTCTCTCTCCTTCCTTTCTTCCTCCCTCTCTCTCTCTTTCCTTCCTTCCTTCCTTCATCCCTCCCACTTTCCTTCCTTCCTCTCTCTCTCCTTCCTTCCTTCCTCTCTCTACTTCCTTCTTTCCTTCATCCCTCTCTCTCTCTTTCCTTCCTTTCTTCCTTCCTTCCTTCATCCCTATCCCTTTCCTTCCTTCCTCCCTCTCTCTCTTTCTCTCTCTCTCTCCTCCCTCCCTCTCTCTCTCTCCTTCCTTCCTTCCTTCCTTCCTTCCTCCCTCTCTTTCTCTCTCATTCCTTCCTCCCCCCTCCTTCCTCTCTCTCTCTCTCTTTCTCTCTCTTCCTTCCTCCCTCTGTCTCCCTCTTTCTCTCTCTCCTTCCTTTCTTCCTCTCTCTCTTTCTCTCTCTCATTCCTTCCTTCCTCTCTCTCTTCTTCCCCTCCCTCTCTCTCTCCCCCCCCCTCTTTCTCTTTCTCTCTCTTTCCTTTCCTTTCCTTTCCTTTTGCGTTTGTCCAGTAGATGACGTCCCTCCTTACTTTAAGATGGACCCCCCTCAGACCCAGGTCCACCTGGAGGGGAACCGCCTGGTCCTCACCTGTATGGCGGAGGGCAGCTGGCCTCTGGAGTTCAAATGGATCTACAACGGAACTGAACTCACCCGCTTCTCCCTGGAGTACAGGTTAGCCGGCGCCTCGCCAACACGCCTCCTGTTGTTATTGTTCATCTTCCACTTAGCTTACATTCCAAAACGGGGACATTTTAAAGACATTTAATTGGAACTAATAGCTCAGTTGCTCATTTTTATTCATATTCCGGTCTCATTTCTATGGATTTATTCAAGACTGATTTCACTGGATATCTCTCCTGAGACATAACATCATGTGTTCAGGGGATTGTCAAATTTATTCAGATTTGTATCTCACACTGTATTCAACACGCACAAACGGTGTATTATTCTGTGTTTGCTTATTTGTTGAAACAACGTATAAAATCACACAATGCGTATTTTGCATCAGGTTGTGTGGGTGGGCGACTTCGCTCTGTTCGCATCTGTGAAGATGCTGACTCACTGGATGTGAAGCTCTTCTGGACACTTACAGGATTTTTACCAGTGCTGGGAGTAATGCATTACTTTTGTAACAGATTACTTTTTGCTGTAACGCAGTACTGTAAGGCTTTTCTAATCAAGTTCGGCATGTTTGGAATTTTTTCGCAATGTGTATTGTGGGAAGCGAAGCCTGACAGCGACAGCAGCAGCGCGACCATATAATATTATATGGATGAAAAAAACGCGCGGAAACGGCTGAAATGCGGAAACAGCTGGAGGAATATGCACAGAGGGAAGGGAGCTCCTGCTGTTTCCGCCTCGTGTCTGTAGAAGCTGCAGCTGTAGTAGGCGTTTCCCACAATGCATGTCGCGACAAAATTCCGAAGATGCCCGAGTGACCTCCCGGCTCTGTTTGTAAACACATGGTTTGTTTATGGTGGGTGGCACTTCGAAATTGTTCACCGTAATGCAAGAGATTCAGGTGAGTAATCACAGAAAGACTTATGGATTCGTGATACTGAGGATATGACTCAGGTGTGACAGATCTGATGAAAAATTGGTCATGAAAGTCTCCCGTGCCTTTAAGTACTCATATCAGTACTTGGTAAGTACTAGTACTGGAAAAAAATAGTGTTGGTGCGTCCCTGGTAAATATAGAGAAACATTCATTTGTGAACTGCCACAAAAGTCGCACTGGGGCCTTTATGGGTTAAATAACAGTAACAAGTAATCTGTAATGGATTACAATTTGGAAGTAACTTGCACAACACTGATTATTACATAACCCAACTGCTAAACACAATGTTGAATAATTCTACCAAAAGCAGTAGAACGCTTCAGTCTTATATATGTGTGTGTGTGTGTGTGTGTGTGTGTCTGTCTGTGTGTGTGTGTGTGTGTGTGTGTGTGTGTGTCTGTCTGTCTGTGTGTCTGTCTGTGTGTCTGTCTGTCTGTCAGTGTGTGTGTGTGTGTGTGTGTGTGTGTTCAGACCTTTGTGCATGTACTCTTGCTCTGGTGTGTCTGTATGTGTCACAGTGGTGCTCCTCAGTCAGTGGGTTTCTATCTCACTCATCCTGTCTTTTCTTTCTTTTCTGTGTTTTCTGTCTTTTCTTTCTTTTCTGTGTTTTCTTTCTTTTCTGTCTTTTCTTTCTTTTCTGTGTTTTCTGTCTTTTCTGTCTTTTCTTTCTTCTCTGTCTTTTCTTTCTTCTCTGTCTTTTCTGTTTTCTGTCTTTTCTGTGTTTTCTTTCTTTTCTGTCTTTTCTGTGTTTTCTGTTTTCTGTCTTTTCTTTCTTTTCTTTCTCCTCTGTCCTTTCTGTTTTCTGTCTTTTCTGTCTTTTCTTTCTTCTTTGTCTTTTCTGTTTTCTGTCTTTTCTGTGTTTTCTTTCTTTTCTGTCTTTTCTGTGTTTTCTGTTTTCTGTCTTTTCTTTCTTTTCTTTCTCCTCTGTCCTTTCTGTTTTCTGTCTTTTCTGTGTTTTCTTTCTTTTCTGTCTTTTCTGTCTTTTCTGTTTTCTGTCTTTTCTGTCTTTCCTGTTTTCTGTCTTTTCTGTCTTTTCTATCTTCTCTGTCTTTTCTGTCTTTTCTTTCTTCTCTGTCTTTTCTATCTTCTCTGTCTTTTCTGTCTTTCCTGTGTTTTCTGTCTTTTCTGTCTTTTCTTTCTTTTCTGTCTTTTCGGTCTGTTCTGTGTTTTCTTTCTTTTCTGTCTTTTCTGTGTTTTCTGTTTTCTGTCTTTTCTGTCTTTTCTTTCTTTTCTTTCTTCTCTGTCTTTTCTGTGTTTTCTTTCCTTTCTGTGTGTTCTGTCTTTTCTGTCTTTTCTCTTTTCTGTCTTTCCTGTGTTTTCTGTCTTTTCTCTTTTCTTTCTTCTCTGTCTTTTCTGTGTTTTCTGTCTTTTCTTTCTTCTCTGTCTTTTCTGTCTTTTCTCTTTTCTTTCTTCTCTGTCTTTTCTGTGTTTTCTGTCTTTTCTTTCTTCTCTGTCTTTTCTGTGTTTTCTGTCTTTTCTTTCTTCTCTGTCTTTTCTGTCTTTTCTCTTTTCTTTCTTCTCTGTCTTTTCTGTCTTTTCTCTTTCTTTCTTCTCTGTCTTTTCTGTGTTTTCTGTCTTTTCTTTCTTCTCTGTCTTTTCTGTGTTTTCTGTCTTTTCTTTCTTCTCTGTCTTTTCTGTGTTTTCTGTCTTTTCTTTCTTCTCTGTCTTTTCTGTCTTTTCTCTTTTCTTTCTTCTCTGTCTTTTCTGTGTTTTCTGTCTTTTCTTTC
The DNA here is from genome assembly GCF_902148855.1 of Sphaeramia orbicularis. Taxonomy (NCBI): domain Eukaryota; kingdom Metazoa; phylum Chordata; class Actinopteri; order Kurtiformes; family Apogonidae; genus Sphaeramia; species Sphaeramia orbicularis. The sequence continues at coordinate 9,936,547 of NC_043964.1, forward strand.
TTCTCTGTCTTTTCTGTGTTTTCTGTCTTTTCTTTCTTCTCTGTCTTTTCTGTGTTTTCTGTCTTTTCTTTCTTCTCTGTCTTTTCTGTCTTTTCTTTCTTCTCTGTCTTTTCTGTGTTTTCTGTCTTTTCTTTCTTCTCTGTCTTTTCTGTCTTTTCTTTCTTCTCTGTCTTTTCTGTCTTTTCTTTCTTCTCTGTCTTTTCTGTCTTTTCTTTCTTTTCTTTCTTCTGTGTCTTTTCTGTGCTCTCCACTCTCAGTCTGACTCGTCCCTCAGACACAGACACACACTCTCAGGTCGCCGTCTGATTGCTATCACTAGTCTTGCCTTCCCACCTCGCCAACACCTCCTCTCCCCTGTCCCTCACTTACATCCTCCTCCTTTTTTTTTTTTTTTTTTTTTTTCTTTGCCAGTCTTTCCCCAGCATTTGGCTGCGCTCTCACGTGGCTTAGTCTGTGGGTCTGCCTCACAGGCCAGCCCTCTGCTTGTTATTCTTCACCAGCTCTGATCAAAGAGGAGAACTGGAATCCATTTAATCAGACCCCCCACCCCCCACCCCGAACTGCAGCGGAGGGGGGGACGCGGCAGGCAGGGGTGGACTCCACACTCCTCTAAGTGGC
>NC_043964.1:9939664-9972164 GCF_902148855.1 Sphaeramia orbicularis
ATTAAATAAATAAATAAATAAATACATGCATACATACATAAGAAAATAAATAAATAAATACATACATACATACATACATACATACATACATACATACATACATACATACATACATACATACATGCATGCATACATAAATAAATAAATGCATACATGCATACATGCATACATACATACATACATACATAAATACATAAATACATACATGCATAATTAAATAAATAAATAGAGCTCATCAAATCGTATGTGACGCCAGTTTGTTGCATTTGGGGCGCTATACGTACACACTTTCATCCTTTCATGTGTTATTTAACGCCATTTGATAGGGTGTCAATGCACTAGCTGCTAATCGCGCTAATCGCACTAATCGCTAACCCAAAACCTAACTCTAACTGCTAATCATGCTAGCTGCTAATCACTAACCCTGAACCTAACTGCCAATCACGCTAGCTGCTAATCACACTAATCACGCTAATCACTAACCCTAAACCTAACTGCTAATTGCGCTAGCTGCTAATGTCATGCAGACTGCCGGCGGATTTGTTTTATTTTTTTAAAATCGATTTTGGGACATTTTAATTCGATTCTGTATCATAGTAAATGAGAATCGCAATTTTTATATGAATCGATTTTTTGGCACACCCTTATTAAATAATGATTATTTGAAGCATCCCAAAAGCACTTTTTATTGTCTGAGAGATGCAGATATTAGTTCAGTCGGTCAACTGATTAAGTTGTTTACGAAGTGTTTTTTTCGTCACACTGCTGCACTTTTTTGCTATGTTTACCTCCATTTGGCCAATGATTCGAACAGAATTATGGGAAATTTCTCCTACCCCTTCCCCTCTGTCTAATTGAGAATATGGACAATACTACCCCTTCACGTGTATGCGCAAAACAGAAGGGGAGGGGTAAGGGGGAGGGGCCAAGGGGTGAATTTGGATTCAGACTCTACCTTGGGTAATTAGTTCAATTCCCAAAATGTACCTGTGAGAGAATAAAAATATTTAAAATAAAAATAGTTGTGTGTAATTTTCGTGTCCTTTTCACCGTGTTACATCCGGGTTTTTGTTTTAAATATAATGTAAAATAATATAAAAATGTGTTTTATCTGAAAAATAGTTTGGTAGCAGCTTTTTAGACCCAATAATAAAAGAGAACTTCAGACATATTTCCCCTCAGGATGTACCTAATGATGACCTCAGATAAATGCAAAAAAAAAAATTATACTCTTTTTCTGAGCCATCCCAAAATGAATGAATTTTTAATAAAATACTGGGGCTAAAAATAGGACCAAACTTCAGACATGAAAAACTACCTAGGTGTCAGGGCGTTTTATTTTGAAAACATGTCTATAAATGGTCTCATATAGGACTATAAATAAAGACACTGTGTTAAATTTGATGATCCTAGTGGTTTTTCTAATCCAGACATGTGGGTTTTTCATGAATCTCAGTCTCATTCCAGGTTCTGTATGTAACCCATCGTGTCCACTTGCATTACACGCAGAACCTGCCCATTTAAACGCATATAAATCGCAAATGATTTTGCATCAGCGGTCATTTTTGGGAAAGACTGTCTTGTATAACACTGGTCAACAACAAATTTATTGTTTAAGTTTTTTGAGCTGATTTCGGATCATTTTGGTGTGCTGAATCCAAAACTCACATTAATTTTGCTCAATCAGGTCAACTTTCTGAACTATGCTACATATTGGCTTTTTAACATTTTTGCTGACATTTATGGGCATTTTCACATCATATGATACAAAATTCTTTCATGTTTCTTGCAATAAACGAGTTCTGAAGATTTTACTTTTGCCAATTTATGATTAATGTTTTGTTTTGTTTTTTTTTTAATATTACAGGTGAATGAAATGGCTTCAACTAGAAGATCTTACAAAAATAAGCCTGATGTATTCTGCTACATCTGCGGTGAATACACCATTGTACCTAACAGGAATCCTGTTAGAAAAGGATTTTTTTTCTCATAAAACCTATTTTGGGTGAGAACTATATAAAAAAATTCAACTGATAAAGTCACAAAAATGTCATCAATTTTGTGAGAAGATCAAATTTTTCAAAATCAAATTAGCAAAAAAAACCTGACCTGATTGAGAAAAACAGATGTCATTTTTGGATTTAGCGCTGCAAAATGGTCCTAATTCAGCTGAAAAAACCTAGACAATTTGCAAAAAACATTTCTTTTTGTAACCCAGTGTTATTTTTTTCCACAACTTAGACTCAGACTGAACAGACTTTATTGTCATTCAGATATGCAGCGTATATAGAACAAAATGTCATTGCATTTCCTTGCTACGGTATAAATATAACCGAATAAAAATATAAAATATAGACCGTAAAAATGTAAAATATGCAAAATATATACACAGCGGTGCAAAATGGTCCGAATTCAGTTGAAAAGACCTTGACAATTTGCAAAAAACATTTTTTTTTGGAACCCAGTGTAATTAGTTCAATTCCCAAAATTTGCCTGTGAGAGAATAAAAAGCTATTTAAAAAAATAGTGGTGTGTAATTTTCGTGTCCTTTTCACCGTGTTACATGCGGATTTTTGTTTTCATGTAAAATAATATAAAAATGTGTTTTATCTGAAAAAAAAAATTCTCTTTTATCTCAGTAAGTATATTTTTTTTTAACATAGTGCTTCCAAACTTGCTTCGTAACACTCGTCTACATCCAGTTTGAACTTTTAGCCCCATGTCCTGTTTCATCGACGCGCCCTCATATGATTGGATTCAGCTGACTGTACGTCGACGATAACAATAGGTTTTTGTAAGTCTTGTCAGATAGTTGCACTCCTGTCTTTGCTTCTCACTCTGCAGCAGCAACTGAAATTACATTCTCTTTCTCTTTCTTCCATTCTCTGTCCATGCTACATCAGCACCATTACTCAGCACAAGACTTTTCTGTTTTCTTTACAATACGTGCGGTATGTCTCCAATCCAAGAGGAATGCATTTTTAAAGTTCACTGTGTGAGGTTTTGTAGGATTTAATTATACAAGTTCTGGACAAAAGCACCAGGACACATCACACCTACAGTTTGTGTGATTTCTCATTCCTATTGATATGAAATATTAGCATAAGAAAACTGTTCATGTCCGCTGTCAGATTTAGCCCCATCAGGAGTCTGTCAGGGGGAAAGACAGCCAGACATGGATGGGTTTTTTTTATTTTATTTTTTTATTTTATTTCGAACATGCAAAGAAAATAAAACAAAACAAAGCAAATTAAGACATAAACAAAATAACATTTAAATGGACAGAATCTATCTTCAAGCACATACAAGTCTGAATTTTGCATGGTCGAAAAGGAGTAGGAAGAAGTATAAACTTTATTTAAAAAAATAAAAATGATTGTTAGAATATCCGTGTATCATTCTTTTTTTTTTTTTTTTTTAATTCAGTTGAGAATCCACGATCGAAAAATGAAAAAAAAAAAAAAAGACTGGTTATTTCATTATTCATGTACAAATCAAAAAACGAGTTGCTTTTCATCTGATTGTACGCACAAATTCAAAATTGGAAATAAACGAATGCACAAAATGTTGGATTTCACGGTCAGTGTATCTTTTGGTAATTGATTTTCTTTTCAGAAACAAAAGAAAAACTAGTGGTTAATTGATTTTCGTTTTCAAATAGAAGAATTAAAATAGAATTTCAAGGCGTTTTTCTTTATCAGTGTCAAAACAGATAAACCAAATATAAAAAATGGATTGCTTTTCATTTTCTCTTTCTAATAACAAAAAAGAAAGTTAATACCTGACAGAAATGGAAAAACGGACCAAAAACGCCTGTTTTTTTTTTTTGTTTTTTTTTAAATTTTCTGTGACCGGATGTTGTCATTTTCAAAGAAAGAGCGCTAATGCCTAGGTTACAAAGATTCTTACGAACGATGGGTTTGTTCGAATCTTCCAGTTCGTATAAAATCTGGACATCGTAGACAAGCTCCCTCCATGAATGTCTATGATCTCCAGATTTTGTTCCTTGAAAATTACATCTGGTCTCAGAAAATGAAAAAAAAAAAAGGCATTTTTGGTCCGTTTTTTCTGTTTTAGTAACTTTCTTTTTTGTTATTAGAAAAAGAAAATGAAAATCAATTTGGTTTTTAAATTTGGTTTATCTGTTTTGACACTGAAAAAGAAAAACACCTTGAAATTCAATTTTAATTCCTCTATTTTATAATGAAAATCAATTACCACAAGTTTTTCTTTTATTTCCGAAAAGAAAATCCAATTATCAAAAGACACACTGACCCACAAAGATTCTTAAGAATGATGGATTTGTAACAATTTTCCAGTTTGTACGAAATCTGGACATCGTAGACAAGCTCCCTCCATGAATGTCTAAGATCTCCAGATTTTGTTCCTTGAAAATTACATCTGGTCTCAGAAAAAAAAAAAAAAAAAAAGTTTTAGAAACTTTTTTTTTTGTTATTAGAAAGAGAAAACGAAAATCAATTTGGTTTTTAAATTTGGTTTATCTGTTTTGACACTGGAAAAGAAAAACGCTGTGAAATTCAATTTTAATTTCTCTATTTTACAATGAAAATCAATTACCACCAGTTTTTCTTTTATTTCTGAAAAGAAAATCCAATTACCAAAGATACACTGACCCACAAAGATTCTTACAAATAATGGATTTGTACAAATCTTCCAGTTCATATGAAATCTGCACATCGTAGACACGCTCCCTCCATGAATGTCTACTAACTCCAGATTTCATACGAACTGGAAGAATCTTTGTGACTTAGGCATTAGCGCTGTTTCCTTGAAAATGACAACATCTGGCCTCAGAAAATGACAAAAATCTGCTGTTTTTGGTCTGTTTTATCCAGTCTGTCAGGTAGTAACTTTTTTTTTTGTTATTAAAAGGAGAAAATGAAAATCAATGTTTTTTTTTTTTTTTTCATTTGGTTTACCTGTTTTGACACTGAAAAAGAAAAACACCTTGAAATTCAATTTTAATTCTCCTATTTTAAAATGAAAATCAATTAACCACTAGTTTTTTTTTTGTTTCTAAAAAGAAAATCCAATTACCAAACTTTCTTTTTTGTTATTAAAAAGAGAAAATGAAAATCAATGTTTTTTTTTTTTTGTTTTTTTTTTTTTTTTTTTTTTTTTTTTGGTTTACCTGTTTTGACACTGAAAAAAACGCCTTGAAATTCAATTTTAATTCTTCTATTTTAAAATGAAAATCAATTAACCACTAGTTTTTCTTTTGTTTCTAAAAAGAAAATCCAATTAACAAAAGATACACTGACCAGGTCCATTTGCTTATTTCCAATTTTTAATTTGCGCAAATGATCGAAAGAATGAAAAACAACTCGAATTTATACATGAATTATGAAATAACGAGTTATTTTTTCATTTTCTGATTGGGGATTCTCAGTTGAATATGAAAAAATGACTGATACACAGATTATTCAGCCAGACATGGATGGGGTTTATATAGAAAATGAAAATGATTGTTGTTATAATTCAGGGTTGAACTAATATAACAGAAAATAACTCAACTAATAGAAACAGAGATGGTTTTGTTGTGGAGAGGGTCTGGAGACGCCTGCTGTGTGGTGGTCTCTGCCTTTATGTCCAGGTGATGGGTGACCTATGGTGGTCTATGAACAGGTGAGCATCAGGTGGGACGCCCTGAGAACCAGCAGGAGAGAATACACCGACGAGGAACTGAAAGAGAAAGAAAGAAAAGGCACCAGGGCCAAAAAATCACAATAAATGTCAAATCAATAATTCTTTTAGCTTTAAAGGCTGATTTTTCTTCCTGAGTGAGAAATGAAGGAAGTACATGGTTATTTGTGGATTGGAATGATTATTTATGTTTAAACAAATCTAAAAGTAGAACATTTAAAGTTGAATTCTGTCTATGACTGAGCTTGTTTTGCGATTTTACTCATTTTACGAATAATTTTCCCTATTGAAATTAACTGAAATAAAATTCATCCATTCCAGCCCGAAAAACTACCTAAAAATCCTGTAGTAAGGGTTTTTAAAATAGCAAAAAGTGCAGTTTTGGCCATACTTAACGTCACTTACGCTAGCGTGAAAATGACTCCCCACTTCTACGCCTCGATTATACAGCGGAGCTTAAATAAAATTTTTACAACTTCAAACCTTTATCCACTGGACCCCCTCCATTGCTCTTTGGGCCCCCCACAAATGCTGGGCCCCATGAATTTGTCATGAACATTTGACCTAGCGCCAAAAATAATAATGCAAATTAACCAGTGTTGGAGTTAATCATTGACATATGCCAGGATGAAAAAATCAAATAATATGTGATCCACTATTTATGTAGTATATTGAAAAAATAATAATTTTTTGTGGTTTTTTGCATCCAAAAAAATGGTTTGTTTACATTACAAACACAGCATTTAAAGGGTTAAAAAATGAGACAATTATTGAGTATTTGGTATTTTTATTTACGGCTCAAGTTGATGAAATAGAAAAAAGTGTAAAAGAATTAAAAACAAACTGTATGAAAAATTTTTTGACATTATTCTACAAGTGTGCCAAAATGGCACACTTGGTGCTCAGTAAGGGCCTTGCTGGACGGGATACCGGAGGGTTAATGCACATTTGTATGTTTGATGTTTATGTTAATATTTGAATGTTTCTGCGACAGAGAGTACATTATGCCTGTTACTACCTCCGCCAAGGACAGCACAGGTTATGTTTTCATCGGTGTTTGTTTGTTTGTTTGTCTGTCTGTTAGCAAGATAACTCAAAAAGTTATGGACGGGTTTTGATGAAATTTTCAGGAAATGTTGATACTGGCACAAGGAAGAAATGATTACACTTTGGTCTGATCTGCCTTGGCAGAGGTCTGTGATCTCCGACTGCTTTTCTAGTTTTATTTGTTTTTTTTTGTTTTTTTTTTCAAAATACAACTTGGTTAAAAAATTTCAGTCTATGTAGAAGCACTTTTTGAACATTTTGAGCACATTTCAACAATACCATAGTAATAATGATAACCGTGATAATTTTAGTCACAATAACCATGATACGAAATTTTCATATCGTTACATCTCTAGCGTAAACCTGTTGTAAATCAGGCCCATAATGTTTGTGTTTTTTAAATAACCTTGCTTTCGTTTCCTTACTATTGAGCCTTTTATATCGACAGGAGCAGGTCGGCCATGTTGTGCAATATCGCACAAATTCAAATGTGGAATTAAGCAAATGCACAAAATGTTAGGTTTTGTCATCAGTGTATCTTTTGCTAATTGGATTTTCTTTTCAGAAACCAAAAAAAAGCTACTGGTTAATTGATTTTTGTTTTAAAATAGAAGAATTCAATTTGAATTTGAAGGCATTTTATTTTTTCAGTGTCAAAACAGATAAACCAGTTTTTTTTAAAAATGGATTGATTTTTGTTTTCTCTTTCTAATAACAAAAAAAAAGTGACTACCTGACAGAAATGGAAAAACGGACAATTCGCACGAAATCCGGAGTTCATAGACATTCGTGATATGAAATTTTCATTTTGTTACACGTTATCACACGTTATCGTTACATCTCTAGCGTAAACCTGTTGTAAATCAGGCCCATAGTGTTTGTGTTTTTTAATAACCTTGCTTTCATGTTCTTACTATTGAGCTTTTTATATCGACAGGAGCAGGTCGGCCATGTTGTGCAATATCGCACAAATTCAAATGTGGAATTAAGCAAATGCACAAAATGTTAGGTTTTGTCATCAGTGTATCTTTTGCTAATTGGATTTTCTTTTCAGAAACCAAAAAAAAGCTACTGGTTAATTGATTTTTGTTTTAAAATAGAAGAATTCAATTTGAATTTGAAGGCATTTTACTTTTTCAGTGTCAAAACAGATAAACCAATTTTTTTTAAAAATGGATTGATTTTTGTTTTCTCTTTCTAATAACAAAAAAAAAGTGACTACCTGACGGAAATGGATAAACAGACAGTTCGTACGAAATCAGGAGCTCATAGACATTCGTGATATGAAACTTTCATATCGTTACATCTCTTGCGTAAACCTGTAGTAAATCAGACCCATAGTGTTTGTGTTTTTTTTAATAACCTTGCTTTCGTTTCCTTTCTATTGAGCCTTTTATATCGACAGGAGCAGGTCGGCCATGTTGCCCAGTGTCTCGGTAACACCTACTGTGTTTGAGTTCACATCCCATTGACTAATTAACTGAATGGACCAAACACAGACTGACTCTAACCAGGACCATTCATATTTTTAGGGTCCACTGTGGGGGAGCATGTTCAGGAGGTTCTAATCTGTTTACACCTGTGAAAGTTTAAGCACCGATAGTAGCACATTTGGATAAATTTAACATCTTGAGTGGAGAGCATAAAAAGCACCATGACGACCAAAGCGTCCTGTTGATGATGTCTGATGTCCTTGTGTGTTCTTTCAGGTACCTGATCCCCACTCTGGATCGATCTCATGCCGGCCACTACCGCTGCATCGTGAGGAATCGAGTGGGTGCTATTATGCAGTGCAGCACAGAAGTCCAAGTTGCCTGTAAGTGTGTGATTCTTTCTATATATATATATATATATATAAGCATCCCTAGTAAGAGGAGGATGCTTTTGTATAAATCGCTTGTCGTTCACAGTGTGTGGATGAGTCACTCTGACTAAAGAGGCTTATCTTTTGTAAAAGGTACATAACATAGAAGTAATAACATGGATTCTTCTCTTCCATCTTCTTCCATTTGGAGCGTTTTACTGTCTGTCTCGCATTCGTTTTCCTTTTTTACCAGCGCTCCTGTGTGTTTCCTTAATGCTGCTTTTCTCTGTCTGCTACACAGTAAAAAAACACACACTCTGTTTCAGCTAACATTTGGTCGCACTCAAAATTAGAGTAAAATTTACCCCCCCCCCATCTCTCTCTCTCTCTCTCTCTCTCTCTCTCTCTCTCTCTCTCTCTATATATATATATATATATATATATATATATATATATATATATATATGTACAGGGTGACACAAAAACGGGAACTTTTTAACAATCCAATAAAACCAAGAGTGATGGAAGGAAAATATTTTATTCATAGTAACTGAAACCTTAAAACATGCCATTTAAGAAACAATGATGGAATTTTCATTTTTTTAAATGACTTCCTGTAGATGGCGTCCTCCTGTACGAATGCATTCTTGAAATCTGCTGTTGAGATTCCTCATTGACCGCTGCAACATCTCAGCTGGTTTCTTCTTTAGGGCAGATCCAGTCTCTTCAAAGTTATTAATCCAACATTTTATCGCGTGTTTTGATGGAACAGCACCATGACGTCCTAAGTTGTAAAAACGTCGGAACTTCCTCTGCGCAGCTGTCAAACTATCACCGTTTTTATAAAACATTTTTATGGCTAATGCACGCTGTTGCCCGTTCCACTGATCCATGGTTACTAAAATGGGGGTGTGTTTACTTGCTCAAGGTCACTGTCTCGCAGGGCTGCCACTTGCTCATGTCTGCCAATACGCACTTCAAAAATTCCTGTTTTTTTGGGTTCACCCTGTATATATATATATATATATATATATATATATATATATATATATATATATATACACATATATACATACATATATATATATATATATATATATATATATATATATATATATATATATATATATATATATATATATATATTGGGCCTGTAACGGTACACGTACCGAACTGAACCATTTCGGTACACACCTGTTCGGTTCGGTACACAGCTGTACTGAAACGGCACAGTATGTTGTGAAAAAGAAAAAGGAACGAAAGACAACTGATGCGGAACTTTAAATCCACGCAAGTTCCACACGGACATACAGGAGGACGCACACATTGACCTGAAATACAAAATAGCGGCTGATATAAGGTAAAAAAAACAACAAAAATGAAGTGAACCTGGAAGGAAGAGACTGAAGACCCTCCACCATCAGTCCAGTCCAGTTTGGATCAGTTCAGGTTCAGGTGAAAGACAACAACGAGGAAAGAGACGCTGATAAGACAGATGTTGTTTGGCCCCTAGGAACTACGGCAGTTCTGAAACACTTACACTAGCTCTCTCTCTCTCTCTCTCTCTCTCTCTCTCTCTCTCTCTCTCACTGTATAACAGAGGAATAGAACCCGTAGTTGGACGTTGAAAGTATATACAGTTTCACTTTCGTTTCATGCCAGCGTTTGTTATGTTAGTTATGGACACCCCCACCCCACCGGCTCCAACCAAAAAAAAAAAAAACATCTCCCCGACAAATCGCACCTGACACCTGTGGTGCCATAGAGCTAAAAATGCTCTATCTCGATTAAAATATCCTAAATATTGAGGCAGTATTTTTTCCTGTGCAGATATGGGTGGTTTTGTGGAAGGTGAGAGGTCCCAGACTGTATCTCAAGGAGAAGGCGCTCTCATCCACGCACCGCGGATCCACAGCTTCCCCAGACCGCAGATCACCTGGTTCAGAGATGGACGGAAGATCCCCTCCAGCAGCCGCATGTAAGTCCAGAGGCTTGATTTGTTTGATTGGAGCAGAGTGTGTGCATGTGATTTGTTCATTTCTGTGTGTGTGAGTGTCGGAGCAAGTTTTATCAAAAATGACTTGTTAGTGAATGCTGAGTGTGAGAAGCAAAAATGTATTTCACTTCATAGAGTGTTTAAGACCAGGGGTGTCAAACTCATTTTAGTTCAGGGGTCATATTCAGCTAAATCTGATCTGCAGTGGGCCGGACCAGGAAAATAATAACAGAATAACCTAGAAATAATGACAACTCCAAATTTTTGTCTTTGTTTTAGTTTTGTTTAGTTTTTTTTTGTGTAAAAAAACCCCATTAAATTATGAAAATACTTACTTTTATAAACTATCAAAAAACAAACAAACCCAGAAACAACTGAAATTTAAATTAAAAATGTAAGAAAATTTAGTGCAGTTTTAACAATATTATTCCTCAACTTCTCATTTGTCCATGTGCATTATGGATCAGATCTACAAAGACACTAAACACTGAGGAACAGGCAGAAAAACTGTTAAAATTGTGCTGAATTTTCTTTAGACATTTTAGGTTGTTCATATTTGTTCAGGTTATTCACATTTAATTTAATGTTATTTTTTGCACTAAAACAAAGAAAAAAGAAATTAAAAAGAAAAAAAAAATTAAGTATTTAATTCTAGATTTTTTTTTGTGGCTTAATTCAAGATTTTTTTTTTTTTTACCTAATTGAAGATTTTTTTTGGCTTAATTGAAGATGTTTTTTTTTTTTTTTTTTTTTTTGCTTGACTCAACATTTTTTTGCTAATTTTGAGGGGGTTTTTTTTTTGGCTCAATTCAAGATTTTTTTTTTTTGCTTAATTCAAGATTTTTTTTTCTTTTTTTTTTTTTTTACTTAATTGAAGATTTTTTTTTTTTTTTGCTTAATTCAAGATTTTATTCAATTGAACATTTTTTTTGCTTAATTCAAGATTTTTGTTTTACTTAATTGAGGATTTTTTTTTGTTGTTGTTGGCTCAACTCATGATTTTTTTTTTACTTAATTGAATATTTTACTCAATTGAAGATTTTTTTTTGGCTTAATTTAAGATTTTTTTTACTTAATTGAAGATTTTTTTTGGCTTAATTCAAGATTTTTTGCTAAATTTTGAGATTTTTTTTCGTTGGGCTTAATTGAAGATTTTTTTTTTTTACTTAATTGAAGATTTTTTTTTGGCTTAATTCAAGATTTTTGCTAAATTTGAGATTTTTTTGGGCTTAATTGAAGATTTTTTTTTTTTTTTACTTAATTGAAGATTTTTTTTTTGGTTTTTTTTTTTGCCTTGATTTAAGATTTTTTCCTTAATTCAAGCAAATTTTTTTTTGTTTGTTTGTTTAATTCAATGCAAGACTGTGGAATTTTTGCACTGGGCAAAAACATCCCAGGGGCCGAACTGGACCCTTTGGCGGGCCGCATTTGGCCCCTGGGCCGCATGTTTGACACCCTTGGTTTAAGAAGTTCAATACTGCACATAGAATTTGTTCAATCACCTCACACACACACACACACACACACACACACACACACACACACACACACACACACACACACACACACCAGTGGGGGAAGTTGAACAGAATAGTTTATGAACGAACGCTGGTGCAGACCCTGTGTTCATCACTGAGTCACCTCTCAGTGATAAAGCGGGTTATTATTTGGGCCCTATTGACTTTGGAGGCGGAATGATTGAAGGGTAGAGATAGAGCAGGCAGCAGGGGAACCAATTAGACAAAATTGGACAAAAGGCCTCAATTGATGATATGTGTGAGTGACAGCGTTCACCCGTGGGTGGATTTGTATGTGAGTGGGCGTCTGTGTGCACATGGAGCACCAGGCTGGTTTCTGCTGTGGGCGCCTGGATTCACACCGGTTCAAAAATGCAACGCGCCTGAAGAAAGACTGCGAAGGTAATCACCTGAGATTCATTTCGCAGCGCCGACAAATAGAAGTGAGGGGCTAAAAATTTAAACCAGATGTAGAATAATGTTATGAAGCAAGTTTGGAAGCACTGTGAGTTGATTTTATTTTATTTTATTTTATTTTATTTTATTTTATTTTATTTTATTTTATTTTATTTTATTTTATTTTATTTTTATTTTATTTTATTTTATTTTATTTTACTTTATTTTATTTTATTTTTAATTTTACTTTATTTTATTTTATTTTTATTTTTATTTTATTTTATTTTTTTCCAACTTTTATTTATTTAGTACTAGACAAATATTGTGACAGGGGTAACAAAAACAAATAAACAGATCACAAAAAAAAACAAAAACAAAAAAGGCAATGGCTAGGGATGGGAATCGAGAACCGGTTCTTTTTGAGAACCAGATCCCAGTAGCTTGATTCCTTGTTATCGTTTTCCTGCCTGCTTAATGATTCTGCTTATCGATTCCGCCTTCGTTGCGCATGTGCAATGACATCACACGTATGCCGCATTGTTTTTGTCAGAACATGGCGTTGAGGCAGAAACGGTCTAAACAGACGACACCAGGTCCACTGGAACACTGTCAAAGCTTCCACATCTTCTAAAGGGTGGAATCCCTCCAGTATGTTCAAACATTTGTCCACAGCATGTGATTCATTTACAGGAATGTCACGTATTTGATTCGTTACTTAGTGACACTTGTGAATGTAGTGGCAGAGTGAACGCCGGGCCCAGTTCCGGTTCCAGCGCGGGCAACAAACGTCGTACCCCCTCAAATACAAGTTTCTGAAGGTAGGGGAAAGGAAAAGAGGTGCACAACAACAAGAGACGGGTCGACCTGGTTCCACATAGTGGAAATGTGGCAACAGAGGAATTAGTAAAGCATCTTAAGTTTCACTTTCATCGCACCTTTGCATTGCATTCTTTTGTTTTTTGTTTGTCATTTTTGTTTCTATTTTGCTTATTATTACACTGGTCAACAACAAATTTATTGTTTAAGTTGTTTGAGCTGAGTTAGGATCATTTTGGTGTGCTGAATCCAAAAATCACATTCATTTTGCTCAATCAGGTCAACTTTCTGAACTATGCTACATATTGGCTTTTTAACATTTTTGCTTACATTTATGGGTATTTTCACATCATATGATACAAAATTCTTTCATATTTCTTGCAATAAACGAGTTCTGAAGATTTTACTTTTGCCAATTTATGATTAATGTTTTTTTTAATATTACAGGTGAATGAAATGGCTTCGACTAGAAGATCTTGCAAAAAATAAGCCTGACGTATTCTGCTACATCTGCGGTGAATACACCATTGTACCTAACAGGAATCCTGTTAGAAAATGATTTTTTTTTCTCTTAAAACCTATTTTGGGTGAGAACTATGTAAAAAATCAACTGATAAAGTCACAAAAATGTAATCAATTTTGTGACAAGATCAAAATTTTCAACATCAAATTAGCAAAAAAACCTGACCTGATTGAGAAAAACAGATGTCATTTTTGGATTTAGCGGTGCAAAATGGTCCTAATTCAGTTGAAAAAACCTAGACAACTTGCAAAAAACATTTTTTTGTAACCCAGTGTTATTTAACACTCTTTTATTAAATAATGTTAGTTCCTTTGTTGAGATTGCACAAAAATAATGTTCTGATCTTAGTTCTGCACTAATAGAATATGAACATTTGAACAGGATCTTAAACTGGAATGTCTGTAAAACATAATTTAAGTTTTAACAGGAACATTTTTGTGATACAGCATTAGATCCTGTTCTGATCAAATAAAAATGTGTTTAGTATTTGTGCAGATTTCTGGTCTAATTCAATTCTTCAAGGAAAATATTATTAAAAAAAAAAAGAAACAAAACAAAAAAAAATTGCCTTTTTAACAGTATCATGATATATCGTGATTAGGGCTGGGCAAGTTAACGCGTTATTACTGCATTCATTAAATAACGCCGACAATTTTTTTATCTCACGTTAACGCCGTTTTATTATTGTTCTGCCTTTCAAGCAAGTCTTAGTTGATTTATACATACGGACTCTTATTTTGAAACTCATGCTTTTATTTTTCCAGTCCACACACCAGTGCTGTGTGTACTGTGTGTGTGTGTGTGGCTGAGAGGAGAAAAGTGCGAACTTTTCAAGTAATGCTGAATCAAACTGTGTGTAACTCCTGCAGTTCAACGCCTGTATGTATCAGTCATTCTGTTGTTCGCTAAATAATTTCACATGCAAACGTGCCGTTAGAAACATGTTTATGACGTTATTTTGGATGTGTTTATTACAATGTGTTATTAACATTTTCAAGCTAATTCGTTTATGCTAGCAGTCGCAGATGGGTTGCTAATTCTTTATGCAGGCTCATGTTAAGTTTATGTAAATTCATTGCTTGTGTTTAGGTCTAATATGCCAGCCTTTGAACTAACCTTTACTCATTTACAATGTGAATGTTGTATTAGCCGTCATTTTATCTCCATGCTAACTTGAATGGAAAAATCCATAGACACGCTAACGATTAGCATTTACAGCTTAATTTAAGATTTACAACGTCTTTTTATCCAGCAACAAAGGTTCACATCAGAGATATTTTATACTATTCATTCTGACAACAACTGAACATAAAATACTCACAGGCAAACGTTTTTGGGGCCATACAAACAGAGTGAAAGAAACGTATCTGTTAGTTCATTCTTATGTCCGAACTGACTACGGGAACACTGAAAGGACAAAACATACGTTAGTGCAACTTATTCTGACCACTTCAGGGCCCCTTTTGCTTGCTTTGAACAACTGAACATCACATATTATTGGGCTTATTAGTATTAGTAATAATAATAATAATAATAATAATAATAATAATAATAATAATAATAATAATAATACATCAGTTTTATATAACGCTTTTCTAAGTACTCAAAGATGCTTTACAATAAACAACCAAAGGACAAACATACATCCAAAGGGTAAACAGATACGAAGTTAATACTAAATGGTAATTGAAGAACAAATACAGAGACAAATACTGACAAAAGAAAAAACACAAAAGAAGGTAGGTGAGAGTGGAGGAGGTTGAACGGGCGGTCAGTTTTAGTACTTATTAGTGGGTTTAAGACTCCTGTCAGTCACTCACAACTGTAAATCCACTGGTGGGGACATAAATATGTGTAAAAGTAGTGGTTTTTTACATGGACATTTTCATTTTAAATGTCTTCAGATGGTGGGGTTGAGAAGGACACAGTTGTTTGGAAGCACTGATGTGCAATTATTTTTTTCACCGGAGTACTTCCAGTCTGAAATATCACTGAAAGGCAATACACACTGTTGATGCCGGCAACCCCCCCCCCCCCCCCAACAACTATGCGATTAATCATGATTAATCGCAGAAATGCATGCGATTAAAAATTTTTTATCGCTGCCCAGTGTAGCGGCTGTACACATGCGTTGCCAAAGAGTTCTTTCCACACAATCCTTTTTTTCCTTGTTCACCAGTTTATTCTGGCACACATACAAAAAAAAAACATACGTCAAATGAAAAACCCGCAGTCCGTCTTGGGCAGGAAAGAACGACAAAACTGCTGCTATTTTTTTTTAACCAACATTGTAAATACAAGGCAAACAAAATACATACCTGGCACACATACAAAAAAAAACCATACGTCAAATGAAAAACCCGCAGTCCGTCTTGGGCTAAAAATAAAAAAAAATAAAAAAATAAAAATCACAGTTAGCTAACTCCACGAACACACACAAAGAACATTGCAATAAAAAAAAAAAAACATACTCAACCGAAAGCCAATCATGACACCAACACAACGGCACACAACACCCACCCAAATATGACATAAAGAAAACAAAAAAATATAAAATAAACACAGGACCAACATGCGTGCACTCACCAGGAAAGAACAACAAAACTGCTGCTATCTCCTGGGGTGCACGACCCCAGTTTGAAGGGGTGTGGGGTTCATGTCCCCAAAATAAAATTGGAATTAGCACAACAAAAGTCAGCAATGGCAAGTGGAATCCTACACTATACAGTATACCTTAACTCTGTTACACCAGCACTAATTGTGATATATTGTATCATGATCCTAGTGTTGTGATTTGTATCGTATCGCCAGATTCTTGCCGATACACACCCCTAATAGCCAGGTACCAAAATGAACCCAGTTTCATCGAAGCACCCACGTCGGCACCTCCATAACTCTTCAGAAACCACCTTTTCTCATCTATTATTCAGCAGCCGGCTCCACCATGTTGTAACCGACACGCAGACTTTTGCTTTGGATTGCATGGTTTCGGTTGAAGGAAGGATCGGTGCGTTGTATCCCATGGCTGCGGGGAAAACAGTACGAGTCAGTCTGAGCCATTTCCAAGAATATTCGACCAATTCCAGCGCTGGTTACTATGCGGCGGACTCTTATCAGAAGTGAAGCAGTGAAGCTTTACCCTGTGACAATGAGAGGCACTGACAGGACACTCTGCATTTACCGCTTGTTTGCTCGCTTTGTGTCAGGCAACATTGATATTCACAGGCGTGCGTTGTGTGTACTGGTGTTTGTGCGCCCGTATGAGTGTTTGTTGACTTGTGGAGAACCTCAGCTCCTAATTGTCCAGGAGTGTGTCTGTTTATCCTGCGCCGATCAGGCAGATGCTGGCAGATCCGGAGAGTCTAATCTGGCCTCGTGCTTAGCGTCGGCTCTTATTTAATGGGTCCCTCTCACCCGTTCAGCCATTCCAAGATGATTTTTACAGCAAGATTTTTGATTCAAATATCCTGCGGTAGTTCAGTCTGCATAATACACCTGCCATATTTATAGATGTCTATTAATTTACACTGTCCCTGTGAGTTTAAGCAGCGCATGCATAAAATTAACATTCCATTTAAAGCACAAAAGTGACAGCTTAGTTTAATCCGTGCCGTAAAAATAAAAAGGTGATAAAGTCTGAACCGTTTTAACCCATAAACACCCAAAAAGCCACCGATGACCTAAAGCACAGGTGTCAAACATGTGGCCCGGGGACCAAATCTGGCCCGCCAAAGGTTCAGTTCTGATGAAAGTGCAAAAATGAACCTGAACAGTCAAGTCCAAGTCATCCAAATCATTTTGGTTCAGGTTCCACATACAGACCAATGTGATCTCCAGTCAAAATAACAACACAATAACCCATAAATAATGACAACAACAAATTTTCTATGTGAAAAATTTAAGTGAAAAAAAAAATTACATTACACTGTGAAAATATTCATATTTACGAAAGACCCAAAAAGCCACCGACGACCTAAAATACAGGTGTCAAACATGTGGCCTGGGGGCCAAATCTGGCCCGCCAAAGGTTCCATTCCGACGAAAGTGCAAAAATGAACCTGAACAGTCAAGTTCAGGTTGTTCAAATCATTTTGGTTCAGGCTCCACATACAGACCAATGTGATCTCCAGTCAAAATAACAACACAATAACCCATAAATAATGACACCGACAAATTTTTTTTGTGAAAAATTTCAATGAAAAAAAATAACATTACACTGTGAAAATATTCATATATACAAAACTGTTCTTTCACAACAAAATGCAAATAAATACATAAATAAAAACAAAGATGAACAACCTCAAATGTGCAGTTTTAACAATATTCTGCCTGTTACTAAATGTTTTGTGCATTTATGGACCCACTGTGATCTGTAGTTGTGTTAATATAATAATAAAAGATTAAATATTGTAGAAATTGTTCAAATTTTAGTTCCAAACTCCAAAATTTTTAACAATATTCTGCCTGTTACCAGATGTTTATGGAACACTGTGTGTAAATGTACATGTATAAATAATAAGTCGAGGCATAATATTGTTAAAACTGCACTAATTTTTCAAATTAAATGTCTGTTTTTTTCAGGTTATTCACATCTATTTTTGTAAAATGTAAATATTTTCATAATTTAATTGGGGGTTTTTTGTACTAAAATATAAAGAAAAACTTGGATTTGTCATTATTTATAGGTTATTAAGTCATTATTTTACTGGTCTGGCCCACTTGAGATCAAATTAGGCTAAATATGGAACTGAACCAAAATGAGTTTGACACCCCTGACCTAAAGCATCTACTGATCTAAACTGTTGAATAACTGTTGATCCATTAATCCTATCGACGCATGTAAATAATTGAGGTAATATGCATTTTCTCAGCTTTATATGATAATCAGATATGACCCATTTGGATGTTCAGAGGCTCCATAGTTACCGTGGAAACACAGTCATCTTCTCCAACATTGATTCACCAGGGTTTATATATACTGATAAATAAAATAAATTAAAAAAGAAACATACAAAATTATAAATAATGTGAAAAAAATAAGGAAAAGATGCACTAAAAATGTAAAAAGGATTTAATGAGCAGCAAAATGTAGAAAAACAGCCAAAATAATGAATAAAATGTACAAAAATGTTTAATAATTCAACAAATTAATAAATAAAATGAACGAAATAAAACACAAACTGAACAAAATTGAAAAAAAAAATTGTAAGAGGCAACAAAATATAGAAAAATTAACAAAAACAATAAATAATAATTTTTAAAAATTACAAAAATAAGTGACCCATTTGGACGTTCAGAGGCTCTGTAGTTACTGTGGAAACACTGTCATCTTCTACAACACTGATCCACCAGTAAAACCCATGGAGTTGGATCAACGACAGTGGATGGACACACCGGGTTTATATATATTGATCAATAAAATGAACAACAACAAAAAAACAACATACAAAATGATAAATAATGTGGAAAAAACAAGTAAAAGATCTACTAAAAGAAAGCAAAAAGGATTAAATACACAACAAAATGTAGAAAAACAGCCAAAGTAATGAATAAAATGTACAAAAAATGTATAATAAATCAATAAATTAGTAAGTGAAATGAACAAAATAAACCACAAGCTGAACACAATTGAAGCAAAAATCATAAGAATCAACAAAATGTAGAAAAATGAACAAAAACAATAAATTATTTTTTTAAAAATTACAAAATAAGTGACCCATGTGGACGTTCAGATGCTCTGTAGTTACCGTGGAAACACTGTCATCTTCTTCAACATTGATTCCCCAGTAAAACCCATGGAGTTGGATCAACGACAGTGGATGGACACACTGGGTTTACATATATTGATCAATAAAATGAACAAAAAAAAAACAAAAAAAAAAACATACAAAATGATAAATAATGTGGAAAAAATAAGTAAAAGATGTACTAAAATAAAGTAAAAAGGATTAAATAAGCAACAAAATGAAGAAAAAGAGCCAAAGTAATGAATAAAATGTACAAAAAATGTATAATAAATCAACAAATTAGTAAGTGAAATGAACAAAATAAACCACAAGCTGAACACAATTGAAGCAAAAATCATAAGAATCAACAAAATGTTGAAAAATGAACAAAAACAATAAATAATTTTAAAAAATTACAAAATAAGTGACCCATTAGAGGCTCCGTAGTTACCATGGAAACACTGTCATCTTCTTCAACATTGATTCACCAGTAAAACCCATGGAGTTGGATCAATGACAGTGGATGGACACACTGGGTTTATATATATTGATAAATAAAATGAACAAAACAAACAAACAAACAAACAAAAAACATACAAAATGATAAATAGTGTGGAAAAAATAAGTACAACATGTACGAAAATAAAGTAAAAAGGATTAAATAAGCAACAAAATGAAGAAAAACAACCAAAGTAATGAATAAAATGAACAAAAATGTATAATAAATCAACAAATTAGTAAGTGAAATGAACAAAATTGAAGAAAAAAATCAGAGGCAACAAAATGTAGAAAAATGAACAAAAACAATAAATTAAAAAAAACAAAAAACAAAATAAGTGATTGATTTGGACGTTCAGAACATGAATGACAGTATAAAGAAACAAAAAACATGTTATTGCATGCAGCATGTTATTTTTTTTAGTATATTATTATTATTATTATTATTATTATTATTATTATTATTATTATTATTATTATTATATTAACAGTTTTGTACGTGGAATCAGCCATAAATGATAACACTGAATGACGGATGTGACGCAGTTTTGCACATTCGGGGTACCGATCCGGTTTTTGGGTATGGATCGGGTAGCCACAAACACAAACGGTTACAGTTATTTAAGTACAAAATGTAGCGTCAGAGAGATTTCAGTTGTTAAAGGGTTAAAATATCTGGAGTTTTGGTTCTTACTTATTTCGGGAGTTTGTCTACTTGCTTTTCCTCTGTTCGGTTCTTCATCTCTTTCCACCGCCCATAGCTGCAGAAATACTTCAACTGCAGCTTACATGTAACCAGACTTGAAATAATGTGCAGATATAATCATACATCAGACGCACAAAGCCTATAATTATAACCACTATCTTCTAACACAACGGAGTGAATGCCTGGATATTTCATTTCGTTTATACAGTAGCTTAAAGTCACACATTATCCTGAGGGGGTTTGTTGAGCCGCATTATGTAATAAATTCCCATTATGTAATAAAAGTTTCAAATGTAATAAGAATGTCACGTCATCTTGTAATAAAGCCGCATTATGTAATAAACTGACGCATTTTGTAATAAACTACATCAATGCATTATGTAGTAAATTTTTTTCACATTATGTAGTAAGTTATTACAATCTGAGAAGTTTATTACAAAATGCAGTTGTCACATTTTTATTTTCAGGAAAATGTAATGTGCTAAATTAATCTTTAAACTGTGTGGTTAAAGTTCTGATTCCATTACCTGTAGCTCCTGTGACTAATGTCTTCTAAATTGCTCTGAAATTATATTAATTTGGATTGTTATTACATAATGAACCATGTTATTACATTTTTTTAATAAAAATGTATCCAGTGCATTTTGTAATAAATTTCTCAAATTGTAATAACTTCCTACATAATGTGAAAAAACTTACGACATAATACGTCGACGTAGTTTATTACAAAATGCGTCAGTTTATTACATAATGAACCACGTTATTACATTTTTTAAATAAAAAAGTGTCAAGTGCATTTTGTAATAAATTTCTCAAATTGTAATAACTTACTACGTAATGTGAAAAAATTGACGAATTAATGTGTTGACATAGTTTATTACAAAATGCGTCAGTTTATTACATAATGAACCACGTTATTACATTGTTTAAATAAAAATGTGTCCAGTGCATTTTGTAATAAATTTCTCAAATTGTAATAACTTCCTACATAATGTGAAAAAACTTACGACATAATACGTCGACGTAGTTTATTACAAAATGCGTCAGTTTATTACATAATGAACCACGTTATTACATTTTTTAAAATAAAAGTGTCAAGTGCATTTTGTAATAAATGTCTCAAATTGTAATAACTTACTACGTAATGTGAAAAAATTGACGAATTAATGTGTTGACGTAGTTTATTACAAAATGCGTCAGTTTATTACATAATGAACCACGTTATTACATTTTTTAAATAAAAATGTGTCCAGTGCATTTTGTAATAAATTTCTCAAATTGTAATAACTTCCTACATAATGTGAAAAAACTTACGACATAATACGTCGACGTAGTTTATTACAAAATGCGTCAGTTTATTACATAATGAACCACGTTATTACATTTTTTAAAATAAAAAAGTGTCAAGTGCATTTTGTAATAAATTTCTCAAATTGTAATAACTTACTACGTAATGTGAAAAAATTGACGAATTAATGTGTTGACGTAGTTTATTACAAAATGCGTCAGTTTATTACATAATGAACCACGTTATTACATTTTTTAAATAAAACTGTGTCCAGTGCATTTTGTAATAAATTTCTCAAATTGTAATAACTTCCTACATAATGTGAAAAAACTTACGACATAATACGTCGACATAGTTTATTACAAAATGCGTCAGTTTATTACATAATGAACCACGTTATTACATTTTTTAAATAAAAAAGTGTCAAGTGCATTTTGTAATAAATTTCTCAAATTGTAATAACTTACTACGTAATGTGAAAAAATTGACGAATTAATGTGTTGACGTAGTTTATTACAAAATGCGTCAGTTTATTACATAATGAACCACGTTATTACATTTTTTAAATAAAAATGTGTCCAGTGCATTTTGTAATAAATTTCTCAAATTGTAATAACTTCCTACATAATGTGAAAAAACTTACGACATAATACGTCGACGTAGTTTATTACAAAATGCGTCAGTTTATTACATAATGAACCACGTTATTACATTTTTTAAAATAAAAGTGTCAAGTGCATTTTGTAATAAATGTCTCAAATTGTAATAACTTACTACGTAATGTGAAAAAATTGACGAATTAATGTGTTGACGTAGTTTATTACAAAATGCGTCAGTTTATTACATAATGAACCACGTTATTACATTTTTTAAATAAAAATGTGTCCAGTGCATTTTGTAATAAATTTCTCAAATTGTAATAACTTCCTACATAATGTGAAAAAACTTACGACATAATACGTCGACGTAGTTTATTACAAAATGCGTCAGTTTATTACATAATGAACCACGTTATTACATTTTTTAAATAAAAAAGTGTCAAGTGCATTTTGTAATAAATTTCTCAAATTGTAATAACTTCCTACATAATGTGAAAAAATTGACGAATTAATGTGTTGACGTAGTTTATTACAAAATGCGTCAGTTTATTACATAATGAACCACGTTATTACATTTTTTAAATAAAAATGTGTCCAGTGCATTTTGTAATAAATTTCTCAAATTGTAATAACTTCCTACATAATGTGAAAAAACTTACGACATAATACGTCGACGTAGTTTATTACAAAATGTGTCAGTTTATTACATAATGAACCACGTTATTACATTTTTTAAATAAAAATGTGTCCAGTGCATTTTGTAATAAATTTCTCAAATTGTAATAACTTACTACGTAATGTGAAAAAATTGACGAATTAATGTGTTGACGTAGTTTATTACAAAATGCGTCAGTTTATTACATAATAAACCACGTTATTACATTTTTTTAATAAAAATGTGTCCAGTGCATTTTGTAATAAATTTCTGAAATTGTAATAACTTCCTACATAATGTGAAAAAACTTACGACATAATACGTCGACGTAGTTTATTACAAAATGCGTCAGTTTATTACATAATGAACCACGTTATTACATTTTTTAAATAAAAAAGTGTCAAGTGCATTTTGTAATAAATTTCTCAAATTGTAATAACTTACTACGTAATGTGAAAAAATTGACGAATTAATGTGTTGACGTAGTTTATTACAAAATGCGTCAGTTTATTACATAATGAACCATGTTATTACATTTTTTAAATAAAAATGTGTCCAGTGCATTTTGTAATAAATTTCTCAAATTGTAATAACTTCCTACATAATGTGAAAAAACTTACGACATAATACGTCGACGTAGTTTATTACAAAATGCGTCAGTTTATTACATAATGAACCACGTTATTACATTTTTTAAAATAAAAAAGTGTCAAGTGCATTTTGTAATAAATTTCTCAAATTGTAATAACTTACTACGTAATGTGAAAAAATTGACGACATAATGTGTTGACGTAGTTTATTACAAAATGCGTCAGTTTATTACAAGATGACGTGACATTCTTATTACATTTTGAACTTTTATTACATCATGGGAATTTATTACACAATGCGGCTCAACAGGGTTTTCCAGTCGGTACAGTAGAAAACCCACTATCCTCGCATAACCCCGTCCTCTGACTCCGATACTGACTCTGATTGACTCTCCGATCTTTTTTTTTCCCATTCTGAAGTCTCGCTTCACTTCAGATCATTAACCACCGCCATAAACTGTGATTTTATTCACCCATAAATTTGTCGTCGAAGTAGCACAACTTGCAGTTTTGCCATCTAAAAATGAAAAGGTAAATATAAGACTTTATTCCCACAGTATATTCAGTAAGTGGCAGTAAAACCACTTTACTACGAGGATTTCAGAATTATGCTGAATGATGACTTTATTTACAACGTGGCTGTAATAGAAGCGCTGTAAACATAACCGCAAACAGAATCATGAATTATTTTGTGTACATATGCCATATATTCAGATTATTTGGTCAGCCTCAGATTCCCAGTCCTTAACTTTAACTGGTGCCAGTTTGGTTAGTTTTATTGTCGCAATACTGGACAATGTTATTATAATTGCAAATTTATTCATTTATTGAGATCTTCTTTTTAGGCTTTGTTCAGACAGCAGGTCTTAATCCACAAGTCAGATTTTTGGGTGAAATTTGTTTGTGTGCACATTAATATTACACATAAGGACCCACTGTGACATTTGTGTCAGTTCCCAAATAAATATTTCTCTATATTTACCCATCCTTAAGTGATTTATCACTATTTACCTCCGCCAAGGAGGTTATGTTTTTGCCAGGGTTTGTTTGTTTGTTTGTCTGTCTGTTTGTTTGTTTGTCTGTCCGTTAGTGTGCAACATAACTCAAAAAGTTATGGACAGATTTGGATGAAATTTTCAGGGTTTGTTGGAAATGGGATAAGGAAGAAATGATTACATTTTGGTGGTGATCGGGGGTGGGGGGGCCCACGGGGGGGGGGGGGGCCCACTGATCAGCCTTGGCGGAGGTCTGCGCTCTCCGAGTGCTTCTAGTTATTGTAATTTTTTGTTTGTTTTTTTTTTTTTCAGTGAAAATTTGCAACCTCGTGCTTTTTTTTGTTTGTTTGTTTTTTTAATTTGGAGAAGATTAAATACAATTTGAGAGGTCAGCCATCCAAATTTCAAGTAGTACGGAGCCCAATTAAAGTTATATACTTAAAAAAAACTTAAAGCACTCTAAACTACAACAGTGCTTTTAATGCAGTTTACCCATTCACACATATTTATTTATTTTTTATTTTTTATTTTTTTCTCTTCCTGTTTGGCGTGCTATACTTGTGTGCTCTCTAATAATATTAATAACACCACATGTCCATGTCTTACGTGTAGGATGTAATTGTGAATAAGCAGATTTTTCTACTATTAGGCAAATTGTTTTCCTTGCTGTTATTATTGCATTTTTCTTATTGTATTTTTTTTTTTTTTTTTTACATTTCTTTGTTCTATGAGTGGTTTGCTATTTTCTATTGTTATCATTAAGTATGTCATATAGGACCAGGGGTGGGAAGAATGGAACATGCTTAATTCCTTTAAAATTGAATATGTAATTTAAATCTGCACCAAAAAATGATAAATATGTAAAATAAATAAATATATAAATAAATAGCTCAGAGTAAAGTTGAGGAATTTTTTTATAAAAAAAATGGACAAAACTGAAGAAAAAGTGGGTTTTTTTTTCACTCAAATCTATCAATAACTGAACACAAACCCAGTGTGTCCATCCACTGTCACTGATCCAACTCCATGGGTTTTACTGGTGAATCAATGTTGTAGAAGATGACAGTGTTTCCACGGTAACTACGGAGCCTCTGAGCGTCCAAATGGGTCATATGTGATGACCATGAAAAGACGACAAACTGTATTTTACACCAGTTATTTACATGTATCAGTGGATCAATAGGGATTAAACAGTTTATATCATTAGATGATGGATGTTTGGGTCTTTAAGGGTTAAATGCGACTTCTGTCAGTTTTGAATATGAACTGAATGCGACCCTGAAGTGACCCGCATGCACAAAAGAGGTCCTGATGGAATTCATGACCACGCAGGTACGCACTGTGTTTACAGAAGTAAATATGTTTTCCCACTGCTCCTCCTCCTGGAATGCAGAATTGTGACGTTTGTCGCATTTCAATGACATAAAGGTCAGATAAATGCGACCTGGCTGTTCAGACTGAAGTCACATAGCAAAATATCAGATACGAATCAGATTTAGGACCACATACAGCTGCAAAAAAAAATGAGTAGACCATCAAAAGTCATCAAAAACAATGGTTACGCAATCCAGTACTAACTCCTGTGTGTATCATGTGACTAAAACAGACAGAAAAGAAAACATGGAATGTCTAAAAGCACTGTTTTTGTCAGTACAATGCCATAAAAAATGCAAAACAGACAATAATGTTATAATAAACGGTGTTGGATCAATGACAGTGGATGAAGACACTTGGTTTATGTTCATTAAATGATATACTTTACTGAAAAGGTCACTTTTTCTTAAATGCCCTGTGTTTTTAAGTATAAGAACCTTCAAATGTAATCTCAGTATGATGTTTAAAATACATGATCAGTAAATTAAATATCGGAAAATACTGGATTTTCACTGAAAAAATGCAAAATGGAGAGGATAACATTATAGTCGTGTAAAAAATTATTAGATCATCAAAAGTCATCCAAAATAATGGTTTTGCAATCCAGTCCTAACTCCTGTGTGTATCATGTGACTAAAACAGACAGAAAAGAAAACATGGAATGTCTAAAAGCACTGTTTTTGTCAGTACAGTGCCATAGATATTGATGTAAGAACTGAAATGATTTTGGTTTTTATCAAGAAAACATAGACAATGGATAGATATCAGCTCTGAAATTCAACTACTATGAATTATTTTTCTTGTTATCATTATATTTGTCCAAACAAATGGACCTTTAGTTGTACCAGGCATTAAAATGAACAAGAAATTGAAGAAAACAAGGGGTGATCTAATAATTTTTTCCACAACTTAGATTTAGACTTAACAGACTTCATTACACTGGGTTACAAAACAATGTTTTTTGCAAGTTGTCTAGGTCTTTTCAACTGAATTAGGACCATTTTGCACCGCTAAATCCAAAAATGACATCTGTTTTTCTCAGTCAGGTCAGGTTTTTTTGCTAATTTGATTTTGAAAAATTTGATCTTCTCACAAAATTGATTACATTTCTGTGACTTTATCAGTTGATTTGTTTATATAGTTCTCACCCAAAATAGGTTTTAAGAGAAAAAAAATCATTTTCTAACAGGGTTCCTGTTAGGTACAATGGTGTATTCACCGCAGATGTAGCAGAATACATCAGGCTTATTTTTGTAAGATCTTCTAGTCGAAGCCATTTCATTCACCTGTAATATTAAAAAAAACATTAATCATAAATTGGCAAAAGTAAAATCTTCAGAACTTGTTTATTGCAAGAAATATGAAAGAATTTTGTATCATATGATGTGAAAATGCCCATAAATGGAAGCAAAAATGTTAAAAAGCCAATATGTAGCATAGTTCAGAAAGTTGACCTGATTGAGCAAAATTAATGTGATTTTTGGATTCAGCACACCAAAATTATCCGAAATCAGCTCAAAAAAGTGAAACAATAAATTTGTTGTTGACCAGTGCAATGATATGCATAAATTAATTGTTCGTGTCGAACATTTTTAATAGCGTATATTTCACCCCACAAAGATTAAAAATCATGTTTGAACATTAAAGTTTGCACTAAAATACACTTTTGATGTACTTTTATTAACATTAGGATCTAAACTTTGAGGAAAAGTTGAAAAAAAACATCCATTGTCCTGATTTATTATATTTTTTATTGTAGATGAATATTAATATAATTTTTTAGGCCCGCGGGCGGGCTGATAGGGCTAACAGATCAGATACATGTCACATATGGGGGCAAAAAAAATCAGATTTGGGCCACATTTGCCTGCAGTGTGAACACAGCCTGTGATACATGGCAAACCAGGGCTACATTCAGACAGCAGGTCTTTATGCACAATTTGGATTTTTTGGTGAAATCTGATTTTTTTTTGTGTGCTCGTTGCCAATGCCATAGATATTGATGTAAGAACTGAAGTGATTTTGGTTTTTATCAAGAAAACATGGAAAATGGATAGATATCAGCTCTGAAATTCAACTACTATGAATTATTTTTTGTTGTTATCATTGTATTTGTCCAAACAAATGTACCTGTAGTTGTACCAGGCATTAAAATGAACAAGAAATTGAAGAAAACAAGGGGTGATCTAATAACACTGGTCAACAACACATTTATTGTTTAAGTTGTTTGAGCTGATTTCGGATAATTTTGGTGTGCTGAATCCAAAATTCACATTAATTTTGCTCAATCAGGTCAACTTTCTGAACTATGCTACATATTGGCTTTTTAACATTTTTGCTTACATTTAGGGCATTTTCACATCATATGATACAAAATTCTTTCATATTTCTTGCAATAAACGACTTCTGAAGATTTTACTTTTGCCAATTTATGATTAATGTTTTTTTTAATATTACAGGTGAATGAAATGGCTTCGACTAGAAGATCTTACAAAAATAAGCCTGATGTATTCTGCTACATCTGCGGTGAATACACCATTGTACCTAACAGGAACCCTGTTAGAAAATGATTTTTTTTTCTCTTAAAACCTATTTTGGGTGAGAACTATATAAACAAATCAACTGATAAAGTCACAAAAATGTCATCAATTTTGTGAGAAGATCAAATTTTTCAAAATCAAATTAGCAAAAAAACCTGACCTGATTGAGAAAAACAGATGTCATTTTTGGATTTAGCGGTGCAAAAGGGTCCTAATTCAGTAGAAAAAACCTAGACAACTTGCAAAAAACATTTTTTTTTGTAACCCAGTGTAATTTTTTCCCACAACTTAGACTCAGACTGAACAGACTTTATTATCATTCAGATATACAGCGTATACAGAACAAAATTTCATTGCATTTCTTTGCTACGGTATAAATATAACCGAATAAAAATATAAAATATAGACCGTAAAAATGTAAAATATGCAAAATATATACACAGTGGAATATAGGTCGAGCAAAAAGCAAAAAACTGTGCCAAAAACAGTATAAAATGTAATAAAATACGGATTAAAAGTGACATATTAAAGTGTCCTGGGTCCAATTTGAAAAAAAAAAAAAAAATCATATTAGTGCTGTTCAAAGTGTGTTTAACAGATCAGATACAGGTCACATATGGGTAAAACAATCAGATTTGGGCCACATTTGGCTGCAGTGTGAACGCAGCCGTAGACAGTGTGTTACCTAATATTTGGAAGCGTTCGTGGTTCGTGTGCTTCTTTTCAGATATAATTTATGTATATGTGTGTGTGTTTTCAGTGTCAGTTTACTCGTGGGATTTATTGACTGTGTGAAACAACTACTCACTGCTTTAATGATATGACTGTGTCTGTGGGCTCGTTAATGTGTGTAAATGCGTATGAGTGCATCTTTTAGTGTTATTTGAGGACAATTTTTAGAACACATACCAGCTGAGCGGGAATGTCTGTTTAAACTCGGAGCCAAACTGGTATCCTGCGATTTGATTTAAGCACATTCAACACTTTCTAAAGCTGATTTTATTGAGCTATTGTTAACCCTTTATAGGACACTTATAGAAATACTGTATAATTTAAAATGTTAACCTTAGTGTGTTATTGAAGGACATGAAAAAGGATGTATTATTTTGTGACAGTTTTCAAAACATTTTATTGCTATGGAGAATATCAAGGTTAAAGAAGTTACCATATTTGGTTTCTTACAAAAAATCCAAGAAGTATATATATAAAACTACAAGAAAAACACATAAGGTGAAAAGAACATGTATTTTAGAACATTAGAACATCAGTTTTAGAATATTAGAACAACATAAGTGCTGATCCAGACACCTGTCAACATCCACGTTACAACAAGAATTTATTATTTTTATGAAATTCTTCAGAATTCTTTATTGTTATGTAGAAAATCAAGGTTAATGAAGTTACCACATTTGGTTCCTTACCCATAATTGGCAACAAAAAAAACAAAAAAGAAAACAAGGAAAACAAGAATAATATATAAAAATGCAAGAAATACAAATGTAAGGTGCTAGAAACATATATTTTAGAACATTAGAACATCACTTATAGAAAATTAGATCAGTATAAGTGCTGATAAAAACACCTGTCAACATCCACATTACAACAAGAATTTTTTATTTGTTTTTTTTTTTTTTATGAAATTCTTCAACATTTTTTATTGTTATATAGAAAATTAAGGTTAATAAAATTACTATATTTGGTTCCTTACTAAAAAATCCAAGAAGTACATATATAAAAATACATGAAAAACACATATAATGTGAAAAGAACATGTATTTTAGAACATTAGAACATCAGTTTTAGAATATTAGAACAACATAAGTGCTGATCCAGACACCTGTCAACATCCACGTTACAACAAGAATTTATTAATTTTGTGAAATTCTTCAAAATTCTTTATTGTTATGTAGAAAATCAAGGTTAATGAAGTTACCACATTTGGTTCCTTACCCATAATTGGCAACAAAAAAAAATAAATTGAAAACAAGGAAAACAAGAATAATATATAAAAAATGCAAGAAATACAAATGTAAGGTGCTAGAAACATATATTTTAGAACATTAGAACATCACTTATAGAAAATTAGATCAGTATAAGTGCTGATAAAAACACCTGTCAACATCCACATTACAACAAGAATTTTTTATTTGTTTTTTTTTTTTTTTATGAAATTCTTCAACATTTTTTATTGTTATATAGAAAATTAAGGTTAATAAAATTACTATATTTGGTTCCTTACTAAAAAATCCAAGAAGTACATATATAAAAATACATGAAAAACACATATAATGTGAAAAGAACATGTATTTTAGAACATTAGAACATCAGTTTTAGAATATTAGAACAACATAAGTGCTGATCCAGACACCTGTCAACATCCACGTTACAACAAGAATTTATTAATTTTGTGAAATTCTTCAAAATTCTTTATTGTTATGTAGAAAATCAAGGTTAATGAAGTTACCACATTTGGTTCCTTACCCATAATTGGCAACAAAAAAAAACAAAAAAGAAAACAAGGAAAACAAGAATAATATATAAAAAATGCAAGAAATACAAATGTAAGGTGCTAAAAACATATATTTTAGAACATTAGAACATCACTTTTAGAAAATTAGATCAGTATAAGTGCTGATAAAAACACCTGTCAACATCCACATTACAACAAGAATTTTTTATTTGTTTATTTTTTTTTATGAAATTCTTCAACATTTTTTATTGTTATATAGAAAATTAAGGTTAATAAAATTACTATATTTGGTTCCTTACTAAAAAATCCAAGAAGTACATATATAAAAATACATGAAAAACACATATAATGTGAAAAGAACATGTATTTTAGAACATTAGAACATCAGTTTTAGAATATTAGAACAACATAAGTGCTGATCCAGACACCTGTCAACATCCACGTTACAACAAGAATTTATTATTTTTTATGAAATTCTTCAAAATTCTTTATTGTTATGTAGAAAATCAAGGTTAATGAAGTTACCACATTTGGTTCCTTACCCATAATTGGTAACAAAAAAAAACAAAAAAGAAAACAAGGAAAACAAGAATAATACATAAAAAATGCAAGAAATACAAATGTAAGGTGCTAGAAACATATATTTTAGAACATTAGAACATCACTTATAGAAAATTAGATCAGTATAAGTGCTGATAAAAACACCTGTCAACATCCACATTACAACAAGATTTTTTTATTTGTTTTTTTTTTTATTTTATGAAATTCTTCAACATTTTTCATTGCCATAATTGGCAACAAAAAAAAAGAAAAGAAAAAAGAAAACAAGAACTATACATAAAAAAATGCAAGAAATACAAATGGAAGGTGCTAGAAACATGTATTTTATAGCATTAGAACATCACTTTTAGAACATTAAACCAACATAAGTGCTGATCCAGACCCCTGTCAACAAGAATTTATTACTTTTGTGAAATTCTTTTAGTGTTATGTAGAACATCAAGGTTAATGGAGTTACCATATTAGGTTCCTTACCCATAAGTGGCAAAAAATACAAGAAGTAAATATAAAAAATACAAGAATAAACACATGTAAGGTGAAAGAAACAGACATTTTAGAACATTGTCAACATGTAAACATCCACATTACAACAACAATTTATTATTTTTGGGAAATTTTTTTTCCACATTCTTTATTGTGATGTAGAAAATCAAGGTTAATGAAGTTACCATATTTGGTTTCTTACCCATAAGTGGCAAAAAAAAAAAAAACTGAGTTAATATAAAAAATATTTTA